>NW_028324205.1:2262712-2413560 GCF_054372755.1 Phalangium opilio
TTGATGTTTCAAAATCAATTGAATTTAAAACTGAAAAAAATGTTCCATTTTATATAACTAATACTACACAGAAATGATATAAATTTCTATCTTTTCTAGTTTTTAAATTTTAAGCCTACGAAATATAAAAGTAGATATAACTAAAGTGTAGGAAAAACTATTAAACTTGTCGATTTTTTTGATAGGAACTTATTTTAAATAAGAAGAAGTAAATAAAGTACAAAATCTATTTATTTTAAATTCAAAAAATATTTACAATTTTTTTTACAATAAGCCCTCCCCCTCCCCCTCCCCCCACTCAATCGCTTGAGAGGGTTTACACGAGTGTATGGAACCCCTCGAACATCACATCGTCCCGGCCCTCGTACACTCGTGCATGGCCCGCGGGGACTTCTAAGAACCGTACCCGGCGGTACGTCAACAACTGCGCAAGTTCCTGATTGACTCTGTTGGGAGAGAGAAAGAGAGGAAGGTTAATAAATAATGTATTGGATAACAACAACTAATAAAAAAATTAACTCACCGGAACCCGCGACAGTTGAGGGCCAGGAGGCTAAAAGAGAAAAATTAAAATTTAGACAAACGAAACATAAAATAATGCACATGCATGAAAACTTACTCTAGGGGTATAAAAACGCAGTTGTTATACACGACCTGCCGTACCTGATTAAGCAAGTCGTGCATAAAAGCGTCATCCTCCACGACCTCGGCTAGTCCCGCCAGGTAGTTTATTATTTGATAAACTAAGCTGTAAATAAATAAAAATTATAATACCGTAGTGTAACGTAAAACAAAAGGTTCACTTACAAGTCCCCGTTGACGTTTAAGTCGTCCTCTCCCGGGCTGGTCATAGCCTGCCACGGATAATATAAGGCCGAGAGAGGTTGATATTCTAGTTGAGGTTCGGGAGAGGGGGTGCATGGTGGTGGTTGTGGGCTCGGTGGTGGTGACGGGTTCCTGGGCCTTGGCCCTACCACGCAGAGTGGTCTCCGAGGTGGTGGCGAGGGGGCTAGCTCTATGGACTCGGGGGTCCAAGAGCGGGAAGAATCCGACGAGTCCGAAAACTCGACGGGGGAATAGGGGGTATCAACCCCATGGACGTAGCTATAGAGAGAGATTTTCTTAGTCTTCTCTTAAAAAAACTAAGTTTTTAATAATAGTATTTCTTACCAGGTTGCGGAAAGGTCCATCGCTTCGTTTTGTTGGTTGTTCATGGTGGTGGTCCGAAAGAAAGTGGTAACTTTGAGGTCTCAACTTCTTCATTTTATACTTTTTACTAGGGTCAAGGCGTGTTCGAGAACAAACAAGTGACTTCGAGGTATTTAGCATGTACGAGGGTAGAAAATTTTCGCGGGCAAAATTATCAGAAACCTTGCCATTGAACAATAGTTTCTCAGGTGAATTTTCTTTGGAGACATTTAGAGAAACGCCTTCAGCGTTTCTTGGATTGACCGTACGAGGGTCTTTGGTTTAACCGTTTTTACCATCTCAAATAGTGACAGTCCATGTTAAAAGCTTATAGCGGCTACTATAGTGAAAGGCAGCATGATGGCCCTACTTTTCAAAATTCTACAGGGCCGGTAGGCCCTTGTAGATATGACTTGATACCGTTTTGTAACGTTAAAGTAATATTCACCCGCTTTTGCTAATTTCCTATGGAGATTAACATGGGTTTTTCGTTATTTTTCCCCACCGATAACTTAAAAACTACAGCGACGATACTTTTCGGAATTATCTTAAATTAACAATTTAGTATTCAGGGTGTGTTATCAGCCAGTTTGATCAAAACAATTAAGTCTAAGTATGTTAATTTTAGTTAATTACACAAGTACGGCTTTGACCATCGTGATTCGACATTATAATTAGCTAGATCTCTTGGAAAACTCAGTGTTATTACGTATCTGGAGTGTGGTGGTTATCACGTCCGCTTCACACGCGGAAGGTCCCAGGTTCGAGCCCTAGTAGATACATGTATTGACCATCGTGATTGGACATAAGAATTAGCTAGATCTCTTGGAAAACTCAGTGTTATTACGTATCTGTAGTGCAGTGGTTATCACGTCCGCTTCACACGCGGAAGGTCCCAGGTCCAAGCCCAGGTAGATACATGTTTTAACTATCGTGATTGGACATAATAATTAGTCAGATCTCTTGGAAAACTTAGACTTACCACGTGTCTGTGGTGTAGTGGTTAAAATAAATATTTAACAATTATTTCACTTCACTTGGTTTAATAATGTGACATAGGTAGCATACTTTTTCCCTACTTTTAAAACCATTAAACTAAGTAATATTAGAAGTTCAACAGATTGTCAAAAAAGATGTTAAAAGCCACTGTAAATGGTGCTTTTTCCTTAATACTTCCAAATAATATTAGTAAATGGCGTGAATTGATCATAGAAATGGTGTTAAAGTACACCCAAAATGATGTCTTTTTTGGCACTGGAAAAAACAGCATATATGGTGTTTGAATGCACCATTATATTTTAGAGTGCAAATGTAATACATTTACCATCATACATTTAATGTATGATGGTAAAGCAAACATATTCATAATTATTCAAAATTTAATTACATTAAGACTGAAGTGACAGATATTATATAAAAACGTCTTGGTTTGGACCAAGGCCGAAAAAACAAACGATAAGTGTGTGGTTTATCAATTGACTGAAGTTCAGATATTGAAATTTTTTTCTAGTTATTTTATCCACTCAATCCTTAATCAATATTTAATTCAATCGACTGATTTTACTGTTAATCGATCTAGTCCCTCTAAATTAAATGAAAAAATTACATATCTACGCTTTTTCAAGAACAATTAATTTCATGATAAAATGTTTTCGGAAAATGTAATTGTTCTTTAAAAAGCGTAGATAAGTAATTTTTTCATTTAATTCAGAGGGACTAGATCGATTAACAGTAAAATCAGTTGATTGAATTAAATATTGATTAAGGATTGAGTGGATAAAATAACTAGAAAAAAAATTCAATATCTGAACTTCAGTCAATTGATAAACCTCACAAATATCGTTTGTTTTTTCGGCCTTGGTCCAAACCAAGACGTTTTTATTATTTCTACGTGTTCACGGTGGCCTACCCGCGTCAGCCGCGCTTCTCCCTCCACCCCCGCGTGTCGTTCGGGCCCCCTACCCCCCCCCCACGCGTTTGGGGTTCGCGACCCAGGGGTGCACGCGCGCGTTCGCGTATTAATTGAATACGTTGAAGTACGAATGATAGTTACAAATAAATTTCATTCGAGTTTTAGCTATGATACCGTTCACTACACCTGGAAATTTGATTATTTTCGGTCCTTCGGGATCTGGTAAAACAGTTTCATGTAAACGAATAATTGAAAATAAGGATAAAATGTTTGAACCTAAAGTCAATTTAGTTGTTTAGCATTATAGTATATATCAGCCTTGCTACGATAAATTGAAAGAAATGGGCGTAATTATGCGTCAAGGTTTACCCGACGTTACTATATACGATGGCTCTAAAACAACATTAATCGTCTTAGACGATCTCATGTTAGAAAATAAAAATAATATTTTATCAGAAATATTTACTAAGCAATCGCACCATAGGAAATTATTCGTCATCACCCTTTTACAAAATATATTTGAAAAAAAATTGAGAACAGCCTCCTTAAACGCGCATTACATGATTCTTATGAAAACTGTGAGAGATCTTATGCAATTAGTGGCTCTCTCTAAACAATTGGCACCCAACAATTCTAAATTTATTGTAGAATGTTCTCTGGATGCGACTGAAAAACCTGACGGGTATTTACTTTGCGATTTAACCCAGAAATGTCATTCCGATTTAAGGTTTAGAACAAATATTTTACCGGGAGAACAAATAGTCATCTATACTCCCAAGAAGAAAACGATATAATTAAACAGCATTTCCAAAATTTAATCCTATGAAAAACATTAACATGTACAAAAATGGGCCAAGCCTCGCCGTAAAACGTTCTGAGATCCCATGTAGAGCCAAGTCTGCCTTTTGTTCTCATTCAATCGCCAATTGAACAGTTATGTTATAAATTAAGTCCTTTTTCTAATTAATAACCAATATTCTTTGACTCTATCATTATTTTACATCTTTGTTCGTATCAAAAATATCGTGACTTGGCAAGCGCAGGTCATCCCCTTCGATTATTTTAAAATCAGCAACGATTTAGTGAATATCCCCTCGACTTCCTTTTAATATTACTTACCTGCGATTGCCAAGTCACGATATTTTTGATACGAACAAAGATGTAAAATAATGATAGAGTCAAAGAATATTGGTTATTAATTAGAAAAAGGACTTAATTTATAACATAATTGTTCAATTGGCGATTGAATGAGAACAAAAGGCAGACTTGGCTCTACATGGGATCTCAGAACGTTTTACGGAGAGGCTTGGCCCATTTTTGTACATGTTAATGTTTTTCATGGGATCTCACTTCTTTTTGTATACCCTCGGTAGTTATATTAAAACAAGACCCTCTCGTGGTACTTCGTTTGCCAATATAATCGCTAACGTTTGTCCTTATTTACGCTGAATTACCCCTTTCGACCCGCAGAGAATATGTAATAAAGATTGTACGCGATATCCTAATATAAGAATGTAGCATCAGTTACGAAACATTTCTTTTAAACTACTACTCTTATTAGCTTTAATATATATTTAACTTTCGGTTAACTTTGGACCATTACGTAGTTTCATCAAGAACACACACTATTTCTGTTGAAAAGACGGCAGCGCCATCTAGTTTTAAAATAAAGAACTAAAGAACAATTTTATAAAAATTTCAGGATGTTTTAATTTTTCTGTGCTTTATAAAATAAATGAAAACTAAATCCTGAATTTTAAGTTTCTATCTACCCTAGAAGTACCTTAGAATTTTGATGATCGGTGAGTGAGTGAGTGAGTGACAAAATAAGATAAATTTCACCTTCGATATTTCGAAAAATATATTGGGTAGGAACTTGAAATTTGGAAACTATAGCTAGGATTGACAGACCTAGCTGCAAGCAAAATTTCAGACTTTTACCTGTACCCGTCACAAAATTACAGTGGGCTTAAAAGTGCCACGAGTTGCTTCGAGAAAATGATGTCAGTGCTCGACTTGGCTGGGAGCACTGCCGTGCTCCCAGATCATTCTTTACGATGTCACCACCGAGAAAGGTCAAGAAAACATCGGGTATTAAAAAGAAAAGTTTAGCCGCTAAACATCAATTTAATAGCCGCTTTGGGGCAATTAAAAAAACCTCAAAGATTAGCTATTCTTAAAAATTCTAATCGAGAAATTATTGATTCAATCAGCGAGTGTTGTCACAACGCCTTACAAGGAGCTGTCAATCTGAAACCAGACATATATAATAAATTGTGTAAGCATAGCATAAGAAACATTCGCAAAATTGCTTGCAAAAATACTCATTGGAAAGCCAAAAGAACCATATTATCTAAACAAACAGGAAGCGGTTTCTTTAGTGACCTCTTTCCCGTAATTTCAAGTCATTTAGGCGGTTTATTCTCAAAATGAATAAAACACTAGTTTACGCTAATAAAATGACATTTGTACCCATGGAACAACAACAACAACCTGAATAAAGTCATAGCCCATCAAATCAATTAATAACATCAAATAATGAGATTTCAAAAAACAATACAGTGTTATCGGAGTTGGATAAGGAGATGAGCACGATTATCTCAAATCAATCTTTAGATGAAAGAACCAAATGGGTTTTTTATGAAGAGGCGATGAAGCGCTACCAGAACATCTGGGGTCAATCGCTAAATACAATGACGACTACAGATATCTTATGGTGGGCATCGACTGCTTCTCCCGAAAAGCTTTTGTAGTACCCATGAAAAGAAAACACGCGACCGAGGCTACGAAAGCTCTCGAGGTTATCATCGAACAAAGCAAACCTAAAGCCATCTGGTCTGATTTAGGTAAAGAATTTATTAATTCACACACGCAAAAACTTCTTAAGAAAAATAAAATCAAATACGGTTCTATGACGTCAAAAATTCCACTGTCCATTTGTAGAACGTTTAATTAAAACTTTGAAACATCGAATATTCTAAATGTTGACTCATTTCAATTCTCATAGATATATAGATCATTTGACAGACATAGTTAAAGGCTACAATGCCTCTTATCATTCCGTAATAAAAATGACACCCGACAATGTTTCCCCCTCTAACGTTCTGGAAGTGTACAAAAACATTTACAAACCGGAAATGAGTAATAAGCCTACTAAAAAAGACGTCAAATTTCGTGTCGCAGATTACGTAAGAATAAGCCAACTTAAACCAGCATTTTCTAAAGGTTATGAGTCAAATTTTTCAACGGAAGTATTTGTCATTTCCTCTATTTTGAACTTCAGAAAACCCGTATTATATCGTTTGAAAGATTTGGACAGCAAGCATATAACCGGGTTGTTTTACTCTGATCAGCTCATTCGAACAGTGGAGCCCAAACTGTTTAAGATAGATACTATACTCAAGAAACGTAAAGGTAAATGGAAATTAGAATATTTTGTATCGTTTATCGGTCTACCAAAATCGCAGAACTCGTGGGTAACAGCCGAAAATGTCGAGAAAATCTGAATTCTATTTAACTCTACCTAGCGACGCTAGTATGGATGTCTACCCTAATAACACTATGGGTAGTTACACCACTAAACTAAACGATCCTATTAATTTACAAGGACAATGGGAAATTTCTTTAGTAGAAATAATATATACAAGCAGTTTCTACAATGTTATATACAAAACGAGTAAGAGGAAGGTGAGCAAGAGAAAAACACTTGAAGATTTACTCGAAGAAAGTAGCTCTAAAAAATTTAAAAACCCCAAGGAATGTGACGTAACCGACCTTGTTGAACGAAAAGATGGGAAACTGACCAGCTACGAAAGCTACCATCTACATAATATACCGGCCGGCCATTACAAATCACTTAACCACATTGTGGAAACTATCAATACTTCCAAAGTATGCGAAAAAACCGCTTCTTTATTTCATATTAACGAGACAACGGGGCATGTAAAACTAAAAACCGATGCCACTGTAGATACCAAAATTATCTTCAAGACACACGAATCATTAGCTTCGATTTTGGGGTACAGAAACCCTCTCAATATACAAAGGTTGAGCGATAGACCAGCCAGGTTAAACTACCACGTACCATCTCAATTATATATTTATTGCGATCTGGTCGAAGGACAAATTGTCGGTACCACCCATGCCCCCCTCTTACGTATTATACCCATCGAAGACAAGAAACACGGGGATACCGTGTGCCTTACTTTTGTCTCACCCATTACGTCCCTCTGTCAAAACATTATATTAGCGAGGTTGGCATCCATATAAAGGACCACATGGGTGAACCGGCTTTATTTCAGTTTGGACTGTTGCACTGTAAAGTTCATTTAAGATGCGCAAGTCCAACGCGTTAGATAACAAAAGATGTCTTTACACGGATTATTATACCCAACAAGCGCAGTCAGGATCAGGTCTGACTTTTTACGTCGGGAAACAAGGACAACAAGGTTATGGCCAAAACGGGGAAGGCATTGGCTCGTTCTTGAAATCTTTCGGAAGATACGTATCACCTTTCTTAATTAAAGGGGCAAAGTTCCTTGGTAAACAGTTTCTGGGTACATCTTCAAATATCATAAGCGACGTCGCCTCTGGAAAGGATCTGAAAACTTCGGCTAAAAGAAGGTTCACCGAAACTTTGGATGATGTGCAACAACAATACGGTAGAGGGGTTGCCAAACAAAAGAAAAGACTAGCTAAAAACAAAAAACACCAAAGAGAAAGAAATCTATAAAACAAAACAACACAAACAAATTTAAATCAGATAAACGTAAACTTTCATTCAAAACGGTTCGTGATATTTTCTCTCCCTAAAAAATGACTGAAGCTTGCAGCACGGGTTTCGATATTTTCGCTCCCCCTCCCCTTCAAAAAGCCATCGAAAATTCCAAATGGGTTCCGTATCAACCTTAGACATCTTTGAAAGGCGACCAACCTATTGAATTTGAAGTAACGTCTAGCGGTAGCGAATACGTGGATACAGCCTTAACAATGCTGTACACCAGAACTAAAATTGTAAATGAAGATGGAACTGCTTTAACAGCTACTGACGAAGTTGGACCCGTAAATAATTTTCAGCATAGTCAATTTGATCGTGTCGATTTGGAGTTGGGCGATTGCGCAACAACACCAGCTGCTAGTAACTACGCGTACACTGCTTTGCTTTCGGCCCTGACGTCATACGGTCCGGCAGCTAAAGAATCCCATTTGGGTGCCTCCTTGTTTTACAAGGGTACAGGCGGAAGCATGGATTCGCTTACAGAAAATATGGGTTATGTTAAACGCCAGAAACTCGCAGCATTATCCGAGGAAATTGAAATGTATTCCAGCCTTTACGTAGATGTGTTCAATATCCTCCAATACCTGATAAACGGCGTTTCTATGAAATTAAAATTACACAGAAGCAACGCTAGTTTTTGTCTTGTGGGTAAACTTAACGCGTCAGGCAATGGTTATAAACCCGTAATCGTTGAAGCCGTATTATACGTCTTAAAGCTTCAATTAGCTCCTAAAATTCTATTTGCTCACGAACAAGCTTTAAGCATTAAAGCCGCCCAATATAGTTACACTAGAACGGAAACTAAAATATTCACAATTGCGCCAAATATCTTAAACACATCAATCGGAAACATCTACGTAGGTACCCAGCCTTCACGGGTTACAATCGCTATTTTAAAACACACCTCTTACAATGGAACGTTGGATAGTAACCCCTTTGACTTTGGACATTGGAATGTCAATCATCTAGCAGCATTCATCAATTCCGAACAATACCCCTCCAAAGCCTTAAAACCCCACTACAGTAAAAAGCAATTTGTCCGAAGCTATTACACCTTATTTTCGGGGTCAAACAGTCACTACAACGACAAGGGGAACAATATCTCTATGGATGACTTTGCCTCGGGCTACGCCATATACTGTTTAGACCTGTCACCTGACGGTAGCGCGAGTCACTCCGATCATTGGAGTCCTACGAAGCAGGGACAGTTAAGATTAGAATGGGGTTTTGAAAAACCCACGCCCACTACACTAAGCTGCATCGTACTATCCGAATTCCAGGCTTTGTTACAAATAGATAAAAATAGAAACGTGTCAATCGTTTGTTAAGAGATATAATGAATGCCGAACAGATAACACGATTTCTAAGATTCACACCACATTTCATGGGGGTTTATCCAAGTGATTTATTACCCAAAGAAATTGACAAGTTTCCTTCGTCCATTATAATAAATTTAGACAATCACTACAAAGACGGATCTCACTGGGTCAGCGTCTACTTTGATGGCAAGAGACGTTGATATTATTTTGACTGATTGGCTTTAGGGCACTTTCTCCCCTCGATTAAAGAATTTGTTAAAAGAAATTCTAGAAAATGGTCGTTTAACAAAAGAAGACTACAAAATTTGTCAAGTTCGACATGCGGACTATATTGTATTGCTTATATAATACAGAGAACAAAAAGAAAGAGCCACAAATCATTCATGAAGCAGTTTGGACGAGATGGTTTGAAAAATGACATCATTGTTAGAAACATGTTGAAACGCGCCCGTAAAGAATAATTTAATCCTTTTGTTAACAAAGACTCTTTGCAATCTCTTTTGTATTTTTAAAAAATAAATGTGTCACCTCTTTTAATACTGTTTTCTTTTATTTTATATATTAAGGAATGTGGGGGGGTAGGAATGTTTGGAATGTGATAGGGGAGGTAAAAAAGGGGGGATGTTTGGCAGAGGTATAAATCAGATATTTCCATAATCATTTTCATTCCTCATCATGAACTCAGAGCTGCAAAGATATCGAACTTTTAACTCCTGGCCTCAAGACGGAAACTATATAAAAACTTTAAGCAGAGCGGGATTTTATTCCCTACATACCGACGATCTAGTACAGTGCTTCGAATGCGATGGAATATTATTAGCATGGAAACCCGATGATAATCCCTACGAAGAACATTTAAAACATTTCCCCAAATGCAACTTTATTAGAGGACGCCCAACAAAAAATATACCCTTCAGTTTTGATGAAACAGAAACATACACCAAAAATATAAATAACGACATTAAAACCAAGGAAGAAACACCAGAAAAACCCATAGAAAACACCGAAGAACTTTATCATACCTTTAAAGTTAAAACTGAAGATCTCGAAAGACTAGTCCTAGAACTCTACGTTGGAAAACAACTGAACGCTTTGTATATCAAAGAACAACATGATGCCTTGCGTAAGATTTAAAAATAATATTAAAATTTATCTTCTTCCTTACGAAGATAGAAGAAATTATTTTAGAATAAATCAAATACATTTTAAAATGAAAATTGAAAATGTATCTTTAATATTAAAACCTATACTTTTAAAGAAAATAAATAACTTTGCAATTTATATCATGGTCTTTATTTTTTCACTTTATATTATGGTCTTCATTTGTATCTTTAAATAATATCCCCACCAAAAAAAGACGAGAGCGTAAAAAAAACACGGCTCCTCCGACTTAGCAGTGGCCGCCATCTTGTATGCCATACTGGCTGCATACTCTCTAACTAGCGAAAGGAAACGTTTACAACCAAATGCTGTGCCTTCTGTGATGTTAACTCACTCTGGTAATTCAAGTCAAATCGATAACCAAGCTGTGGAACAAAATGCCTGTGATATTAGTCTGACAACCACACAAAATGAAAATTTAGCAGATCCATTGTCAGGACCTAGAGTTGTCTTATCACCCGTTACCAACATATAATATCTTCGAAAGGAATTTGTGACTCTAAAAAAGGAAAATTTAAGAACGTGAAGCCAGTTTTTATAAAGAAATGGAAACCGAAAATTCTCAGGATATTCCAAGAAACAATAAGAGTGTATTGGAGAAATCCCATTTGGAAAGAGAGAGATTACCCAAAAAACGCCTTTGCCTAAGTGTGGAACATTTTGGTGATATTTCAATTAAAAAATCTGAAGCTGTTGATTGCGCATCTCAAAATAATGCAATTCTTGCCAACGGAAATGTACCGGAAGACTTGAAACAAACTGACTTTAATGTTCCTACGTATACAAATTTTGAGAAGATTCACTTTCGAAGAAAATGTTCCTAAATTTTCACCCGATGGTATTACTCAAGCTGAAACCAATGTACCTTATGAACTGAGTCGAACTCAAAACCACGTTTCCATTTATTCAAATTGCGACTTTCTTCAAACTCAAAGAACTGTTTTAACAACTGGGGAAATGAGTCTTGGAATGGTATCTACATCTACACCTTTACTTACTCAAAAAACCAACAAGGATGCCACAACACAAGCGTCAGTTTATATCCGCAATAGAATTTCAAAATACACAACCAGAAAACTCAGTCGAAATGTTTTTAAACTAAGGAATAAAATTGTAAAAATGCCAAAGCAAATTTCTACTCTAAAAACTACATCAAAAAGTCTGACTGAAGAAATAAATTGTTCAAGTAAAGGAAATTATCGAATTAATTAAAAGCAAAATTCCTCAACGAGAAAATACTTGCTTATGGAATAAAAGTATTTTTCACCAAGAATCCACGCTGAGAATTTGCGGTGTTATTTTTAAAAAGTCTCCGGCAATGTACACGTACGTGAGGGAGTTAGAAATTCTTCATTTGCCTCATCGAACTACTTTAAAGATATATTACTCATTAAACTGGAGAAGACGGAATATATTCTTTGGTAGTGGACCGACTTGCAACTGAATTTTCAAAACTATGAACAAGAAATGATTGGCTCTCTGATGTTCGATGAGATGAAGATTAAAGCTAAAAAGCTGTACGATCCTAACCTAGAAATTTTTTGGGCCAAAAGAGTTTGTCCTTTCAAAGAAATCCAAAATGAAGACAAATTAGCAACACACATACTTTGCTTCATCTTTCAAAGACTAAGCACCAATTTTAAGCTCCCAACTGCTTATTTCTTTGTGGCAAATTTAGATGGTGAACAACTGTGTCAACTAATCCTTAAGGTCATAGAATCCGTAGAACAAAGTGGGTTTCGAATATTAAAACTCGTTGCGGATAATGCTAAGACAAACACCTCCGCTTTCAAAAAACTTAACAATGGTGTCCTAACTCACGAAACTGTTCATCCGTTAGACAATGAAAGGAAACTTTTTGTGAGGTATGACCAAAGCCATTTAATTAAAAACATACGCTCACAGTTTTTGTCAAGGTATATGTTGTTTATTGGAGTCATAATTTCGTCTGACTTCCTCATTGGGTTATATAACAAGCAGAAAGCAATGGTTGTGAAGGCTTTAAGATTCTTAACTGCATTCTAACATCTAGTCTAGCGTTTACGAGGATAAATCATTAGTGAAAAAAGAGGTAGGTGTTTGTCTTATCCATTAACCCCTCTAATAAGAATCGAACACTCCACCTTACCACCATGAAATCTTAAAGAGCATAAAGAAAAGGCTTATATAGTATATTAGAGGGAATTTTAGGAGGAAGTATCTATTTATTAAACCATATTTACCCGAAACATTTTGGGTACCCACCCCGATAACTTTTCGTCCTAACTTTTAATACCACTAGGCTAAAGGCTAATTACCCGAATAACCGACAAAAATTCGGGTACCCGCACCGATACCGGAAAACAACATTTTTGATTACCCGAACCCGATTCGAAATTGAAAAACCACTACCCACATACCTCTATTAATTAACCAATATTTTGTAAATAAACTTGCTACTTACCTTAATTTTGGAGGGAATAGCTTTTATAGCGGTATGCAATTCCTCTTTCAAAGATCCTGGGGTAGGTACTGTTAAATGAGGTAGAACTCTTCCAAACAGTGTATGAAAGGCGCGCTTCTGAAGAGTCTCTAACGGCAATCCGCATTCGGCAATTAGCGTGTACATCAGCAAGGATCCAAAAGATACTTGCTCCGGTGACTTCAAATCAACCTACGCAACTTTCAGGCGTAAGGGTGACCGGAACACCTTAAGGGCCTTCTTTCACGCGCAGAATCAATTTGTGCGTCTCCTGTCGAGAAGAGAGAGAAACATTATTGGAGAACATTATACTGTATAATAGTGCTATTATTATATTGAATGAAAAATACCGGGACATGGCGCTCTAAATTAAATTCACAGATTCCAGTAGATTTAATTTTTTTTTCGCATGGCCCGCATTCTCCCCAGAAATTCGACTTCTTTCGCTTTGCGCCAACCGCTGTCTCTGGTTCGTGTCCCAGATAAATAAAATGGTCCTGGATGTTTTGGTGCCAAATCCACCACAATCAAATTTTGCCTCAAATACAGTATTGGGCCACAACTCGTCCAGGCTGCAATTGCTCGACCCAGAATTGGTGGCACTGCTTCTTGGAGACTGATCGTCCAAAGAGGAATCAAATGACAAAGAAGCTTGGCTTGACATACTGAAGAACGAAAAAAAATAAAGTCAAAAATCAAAAAGTTCACTTAGAACTCACGAACTAGGAAATCTCCGAGTTTAAAAAACTCAAAGTATTAAAAAATTCAATAAAAATATTTCTCGTTGAAAAAAATAAAGGTTGAAGTAGTTTTTAAAAAGACTGTTTTTGCTAAAATTTAACTTTACAAAGTAAAGAAAAATGAACTCTTATCGATGCAGAAAGCACAAGAAAAGTGAATGTAACTTGAGTTTCTAAGGCGAATTCCATTCAATTGAACGGGGGGGAGTAGTCAAAGGTGAGTCTGCCAATAAAACGGGGCTCATTTTCAGCGTCCATCGCGCACCCCGCTAAATTTTCAACACAAAACTAGCGAAACCCCTTCTCAAAAACTATCCTTTCCCCCAAATCGAAGTATGGAGGATACTTGGCGGGAAAGTAAAGTTTGGCTACGACTCACAGTGGTGGAATCTCCAGAACAATCTTCTTTTACGAGGACGCCAGGCGCCTATTTTAACCTCTTTTCCGTGAACACAATAGAAGCAGAAGGGCGCCTTCTTCGATAAGAAGCTTGGTCAGAGCAAGGTGCACACTCACTTCCTACTACCCTACCTTCTTTTTTCAAACCGAAAAATGACAAGGCTTTCAATATTAAGCATAAAATTACATATGTTAATAATAAGCATCAAATTACGGTTTTTATATTAGGCATAGATCTTTTAATCTTATAAATATCGGACTTCCATCTTATTAATTGTAAGCTTCTGTCTAGCCAGTTTTAGAAATATTCGGTTTTCACTCTTATCAAAATGAAATGCAGTAGTTGGTTAAAGTTAGTTAAAATAAGTATTTAAGTAAGAGCAAAAGCCTCAACTTCGTTTCTTATTTCGTGCGAGGGGACAATCATTCTGCGATTGCGAAACAGTAAAACTCATAAAACTTTCAATACTTCAAATTTAACGCAATAAATCCAATTATTATACTGTATGTAATTTGACTAAACCGGGGGAGTGTTCACCTTCCTTTCCATTTCCTAATAGAAATCCCACAAAAATATACCTTCCTCTTTCTTTTACAATAACTTAACACCAAGGGGCTAATCAGTATCAGATTCCCTGAATGTAGAAATTTTAGCATTGCGAAGTGCAGGAATTTTAAGGATTATATTTAATCCATTACAGTACGCGGGGTCACCGGCCACTCGGTAAAAAGCGAACTCCGCCCATCCCATTGAACAAGGGTCATTGCTAGCCATTTGGCGCCAGTAATTTCCGTGAAGTGGGACCTCGTCTTTTTCAAAGGTTAGGTATTCTGCAGCGAAATGTTGAAAATGTGACTCAAATTTTAAAAGACAAAAACTATGAAATACCAAAAAATGAGCTCTCATTAGTTTTGCATGATGTTCAGGATGCTTTTGAAAGTGTGTCTTCTAAATATAAGATTAAAATGATGTGCAAAAAAGAGCTTGGCATGGTGGAACCTATGCAGTATACTTTCACTGAGTCATTGTTTCAAAATAAAAAAGAAGCATTTTCATTATGTGCCAATAACAAAGGTTTTAGGAAAGTTATATACCAATTTCAATGAGCACGAAAAACACGAACCACCAAATCATGACTAACCCATAATTTCTCATTTTGTAAATTCAGAAATTTCGAAAAAAAATTTTAATCGACAAGCACATCAAAGTCCTTGGAATTTGCAGCTGCAAGTGTACTTAGATGAGTTCGATGTTTGCAATCCCCTTGGAAGAAAAAGGGGGAAGAATAAAATGTTGGGATGCTATTTTTCTATATTAAACCGGCAAGCGAAACATAAGTCAAAACTAAGTAACATACACTTGGTTTTTCTGGCCAATTCTGCTGATGCGGAAAGGTTCGGAATGAGAGAGCTATTTGAGCCTTTAATATACGACTTAAATTTGCTTCAAGAAGAAGGTGTTTTTCTCAAATGCTTAAATAGAAATGTGAAAGCAACCGCCTCTGTGTTTTCGGGGGATAATCTTGGATTGCATAAGCTTGGTGGTTTTAATCAATGCTTTAGCTCTGGACGGGTTTGTCGATTTTGTATGATTGACTACCAAGATTTATCTGAAATTTCTAACGAGCGACAATGTGTACTACGCTCTCTGCCTCGCCACAACTATCATCTTCAACAAATCGCTATTAGTGATAAAAACAGCTCTATTTATGGTGTTCGAAGCGAAAGTCCTTTAATGCGAATTAAGGATTTCGACTTAACTGAGCAATTGACCCCTGACCCAATGCACGATATAAAGGAAGGAGTAATTCCGTCTATTTTGAAAGGCGTTTTGAAGAAACTTATATCTAGCAAAAGGCTTACATTGGAAGAATTCAACAAATGCATTGAAAACTTTCAATTCGGTAAAACGGAACAAAATAAGCCACAGGTTCAACTACGACAAGCAATTATGGGCAACAGTATTTTTAAAGGTTCCGCGAGTGAAACATATTGTGTTTTTCTACTGTTGCCTCTAATAATTTTGGATTTTTTACCCGAGGTAGGCGACGCGCATTGGGTCGTTTATCTTAGATTAAGAGAGATATGTGACATAATTTATGCGCCTTATGTTCATAAAGATTATATTCCAGAACTTGAGTTGCTTATAGAACGTTTTCTTCAAGATGTTAAAAACATAATGGGTTCACACAAAATTACACCCAAGTTTCATTTTTTGGTGCATTATGCAAGGTGCATAAAGTTATATGGTCCCTTAAGCCATATATCATGTATGCGTTTCGAAAGTAAGCACCGTTACTTTAAATATATATCTAAGATTTCCAACAACTTTCGAAACCTTACCAAAACCCTAAGTGAACGGCACCAATTTTATCAGTGTTATAACACTCTGGCGGAAGAAACGGAAGGAATTCAAGACACCTCGAACAGTGTCTTAATACACAAAGAAAATTTACCAATAAATTTAGCAACGCTGATGGCAGAATTTCCCGAGAAAATTTGCTCCTTTAAAAGGGTTGTTTACGAAAATGTAACATATCGAATCGGATGTTTTCTAATTGTGAACTACCATGATAATTTAGTAACAGCGTTTTTGAAATTGGAATATATATTTGCTGTGAACGGGGACGTGTTTCTTGCGGGTTCAGTATTTAAACCTATTCGATTTGAGCCACATTTACACGCTTATGAAATACCACCTCAACCGACTGGTCAATGGTACCTTTTAAGAGCGGGAGAAGAGAAGCATTACGAATTGCTAGATGGTTATAGTATTCATCAAAAGAGCTTAGTCGTTGTGAAATGTAAATTTTTAGAAACCATTTAAGCCTAGTATGTTTTATAAATAAATTTTTTGAAATCGATTTCATAAAATTGAAAATATGTTTTACAATACTCGTGTTCAGTTGGATTTGATTGTGACTACTTTCTTTCCTATGAGATTCAACGTTGAGTACTCATCCGCCTTAGGTTTCCCTATTATATCAAAAACGACTGAACACCCCTTTTTCTTGCCCAGTGGCTGCTCCTATATATTGGTGCGCAAACACTATAGGTTGAAGTATATGGGACTCTTTCCGTTTGGATATTTTGAAGCTTGCCTATTTGAACTTTATTCTTTTTTACGCCCCCTTAGGGCCAGGGAATTCCACACTATACTCGTGTAAAGTCGGACTTGTGTGTGACTACTTTCTTTTCTATGAGATTTAACATTGTGTATACACCCTCCTTAGCTTTCCATATTAAATCAAGTCCGACTGAACACAAATATAAAGGATTACCCTGAATTGTTTAGTCAAGCTGGTTTTTACTGTAGATGCTACAAAACACATTGAGTTCGAACTAGTTATAAGCATGCTTATCTTTGCGTATTAAACTTGAATTTGGAATGACTAAAAATCAGACTGAAGCTGCCATATTTTTGATCGCTAAAGAATATTTAAAGATCCAAATTACATTTAAATATCCTATAATATACCCACCCCATCTACAAAAGACATCAATAATTAGTTTGCAACGTATTACGTGTATATTTAAATCACGAGGGTGGAAAATATGGTAAAACACCTAAATGGTCACTGAGGCAAGTGTGATAATAACTTTTATTATACTGTACGTTATAAATTGCATTCCCTATATTTTGTCTAAATTGATTGAATTAAACCTTAAAAGGTTTAATTTGAAACCTTTCTGGAGCAGATTCCCTGTAGTACTATATATAAACCCATAAGAGTTTGAAAAAAAAATCGAAACCATTAGGGGTTTGGATTCTTAGTGTAAACTCTTACTGAACTGGTTTGAGTCGTTTTTAAGACCATCTAGGGTTTTCGGAGATTTTATAAACCCTAAATAAACCCTTTTCAAACCCTTATTTTTTACAGTGCAAGGTAAGCAATACACAACTTCGATGTAAAAGAGACGGAAGGACACGAGTGTAAACTTTTTCTTCCGTCTTAACTTTCATTGTCTGTATTGTGGGCTTACGGGACGAGGGTAAAATTTTGCCTTCCATCTCGCCTTTTAGTGTCTGTACCGTAGGCTTGCGGGACAGTGAGAGTTCGCATAGTAAACTTCCCCTTGTTAAGGAAGGTGTGACACTGTCATAGTGTAAAGGAAATTCAGGGTCACATATACATGGATTATTTCTGAATGGCGACTGAAGGCGTAAGCTCGGATTCAAACCTTTATATTAATTATGTATGCCTTATATCATAATTGTATTGCCTTTAAATGATGTAACGTATGCTAGTGTATATAACTGTCAAAGAAAATAATTTATATTAATTATATGTAACTAAATATTTAAGAAAAACCACTAGCTAGGAAACTTGAGATTTAAATTGAAATCTCGGGTAGAAAACTACTACCCTATTCTACCCTATCGAACCTTTTCCTTATTTTTATATATAATATTCCAATAGAGATTTCTTCTACGCTGCCATTACTAGTGCTAATGGTGAAGTAAACAGTCAGTGTTAGAGAATTTGGGCTAAAAGTATTATATCATGTATTTTACTTTAGTAGTGCTAGCTATAATCACCACGCCGGAGCTAAAAAATCCTTCTAAAGGAATCTGTTAAGTCCTTTTCTACTTCAAGGGTACGATAACATACCACCAGAAGCGCAGAAACCCTAAAAGGTTTAATTACATACCTTATATTTCTAAAATACCTTTTTCGAAATAATTTCCCGTACAAAAATTTACGACTGCATTTTGCTGTTAAGTAGATTTTTTTAGAATCTGCAATATATTGCAATTAAACTGGAATATTCTGGAATAATACTGGAATAAACCTGAAAAAGGTTCAACTTCAGACAAAATTAAGATGCATTCCAGAGAGCAATGCAGAACATTTTAGACGTTTTGCAGAAAAATATCTTCCGTTGGAAAACTCAGTATCATTGCAGGCGCGTTTCATATACTTTATAGGATAATTGCAGACGCGTTTCGGATACTTTGTAGGATATTTGCAGACGCGTTTCAGATACCTTGTAGGATAATTGCAGACGCGTTTCAGATACTTTGTAGGGTAGTTGCAGGCACGGTTCAGATACTATGTGGGATAATTGCAGTCGCGTTTCAGATACTTTGCTGGATCATTGCAGGCGCGTTTCGGATACTTTATAGGATAATTGCAGACGCGTTTCGGATACTTTGTAGGATGATTGCAGACGCGTTTCGGATACTTTGTAGGATAATTGCAGACGCGTTTCAGATACTTTGTAGGGTAGTTGCAGGGGCGTTTCAGATACTTTGTAGGATAATTGCAGACGCGTTTCAGATACTTTGTAGGGTAGTTGCAGGCGCGTTTCAGATACTATGTGGGATAATTGTATTCGCGTTTCAGATACTTTGCAGGGTCATTGCAGGCGCGTTTCAGATACTTTGTAGGATAATTGCAGACGCGTTTCAGATACTTTGTAGGGTAGTTGCAGGCACGGTTCAGATACTATGTGGGATAATTGCAGTCGCGTTTCAGATACTTTGCAGGATCATTGCAGGCGCGTTTCGGATACTTTATAGGATAATTGCAGACGCGTTTCGGATACTTTGTAGGATGATTGCAGACGCGTTTCGGATACTTTGTAGGATAATTGCAGACGCGTTTCGGATACTTTGTAGGGTAATTGCAGACGCGTTGCTGATACTTTGTAGGATAATTGCAGACGCGTTTCAGATACTTTGTAGGGTAGTTGCAGGGGCGTTTCAGATACTTTGTAGGATAATTGCAGACGCGTTTCAGATACTTTGTAGGGTAGTTGCAGGCGCGTTTCAGATACTATGTGGGATAATTGTATTCGCGTTTCAGATACTTTGCAGGGTCATTGCAGGCGCGTTTCAGATACTTTGTAGGATAATTGCAGACGCGTTTCGGATACTTTGTAGGATAACTGCAGACGCGTTTCGGATACTTTGTAGGATAATTGCAGACGCGTTTCAGATGCTTTGTAGGATAATTGCAGACGCGTTTCAGATACTATGTGGGATAATTGCAGTCGCGTTTCAGATACTTTGTAGGATAATTGCAGACGCGTTTCAGATACTTTGTAGGGTAGTTGCAGGCGCGTTTCAGATACTATGTGGGATAATTGTATTCGCGTTTCAGATACTTTGCTGGATCATTGCAGACGCGTTGCAGGCGCGTTTCAGATACTATGTGGGATAATTGTATTCGCGTTTCAGATACTTTGCCGGATCATTGCAGACGCGTTTCAGATACTTTAATTTGTACTATAATTGCAGGTGCTTTTCAGATACTTTTAAGGATCATTGCAGGCGCATTTCAGATACTTTGTAGGATAATTGCAGACGCGTTTCGGATACTTTGTAGGGTAGTTGCAGGCACGGTTCAGATACTATGTGGGATAATTGCAGTCACGTTTCAGATACTTTGCTGGATGATTGCAGGCGCGTTTCAGATTCTTTGCAGGATCATTGCAGTTGCGTTTCAGATACTTTGCAGGATCATTGCAGTTGCGTTTCAGATACTTTATAGGATAATTGCAGACGCGTTTCGGATACTTTGTAGGATAATTGCAGACGCGTTTCGGATACTTTGTAGGATAATTGCAGACGCGTTTCGGATACTTTGTAGGGTAATTGCAGGCGCGTTGCTGATACTTTGTAGGATAATTGCAGTCGCGTTTCAGATACTTTGTAGGATAATTGCAGACGCGTTTCAGATACTTTGTAGGGTAGTTGCAGGCGCGTTTCAGATACTATGTGGGATAATTGCATTCGCGTTTCAGATACTTTGCCGGATCATTGCAGGCGCGTTTCAGATACTTTGCCGGATCATTGCAGGCGCGTTTCAGATACTTTGCAGGAACTCTGAAATTCGACGATCTTCCGAGCAGTGAAATATCAAAGAGTAGAAAACCGGTAATCCGGGGAAATTTTTTCGATCTTTACCTATCTACTTTAGGTATGCGCGCTCCTCTTGTTTTGCCTTCTTTCGGGTTGAAATATGGTGACCCGTAAGATACAACCATATTTAATCGCATAAAGGCACAATTATAGGGAGAATTTCTAAAATAGTTTTCCTATGCTCCATACATTCCTGATGGCATATATAAACATAGTCTTACATTACTGTACACATTCCGCTTCAACTTAACTCAACCAGTCAAAAAACCGCTTACATTGGTGTCACTCATATCCGCCTTAAATGAAATGAGAAAATAAAACCTGTACTGAGTAGTGTGAAATTACTCTTAAGCTCCCTCAGTGGAATTTGGCAGATAAGCGCTCCCAGAAACCTTGGACTTTGCTGTTTGAGTAGGCTTTATAATTAAGTACTACAACTAATATCTCGACTAGTTTGCATTGCAAAGCAGACTTTCACAATACTCAACGATGACTTAGTAATTAAAATAGTATTGTTATTTACAGTTTTGGACCCAACATTAAAGCTAGATTTCTTTAAAGATATCTCTAGCAAAAATGAATTAAAAGAAATCAAGGCTACTGTTCTTAACGTTTTCAACCATTTCTACGATTCGAGAGAAGAAACAACAGTGGATGTGGCCGTTGAGCCCACTGACGAAATATTTAGAGTTTACCCTAAGCGTCCTCGAAGACTGGTAAAAGGGACTGAACTTCTTAGGTAATTAAAGGATGATTTGCTTCCTCCCCAGACAAACGTTGTCGAATGGTGGAAGGTAAAAAAGGTTTTACCGTGCGTCTTTCAATATCATTTATTCCTATTATGTACAAAGGCAAATTCAATCAATTACCCATCGGTTAGTAAAATGGCGAAGGACTACCTATGTATTCAAGGTTCTTCAGTTGCGTCTGAAAGAACGTTTTCTGGCGGTACGAACTTAATCTCTCAGAAACGTGGTTCTATGAAACCGGAAACAATATCGAGTTGCATGTGCCTGAAGTCATGGTGGAATCATAATTACGATGAAAAATTATTTATCTTTGTAAAACTTATAAATAAAACATGTTGTATTACGTAGCTGTTTTTTTCACTCACTATTTACTACACATACCCCTGCGTATTGTGTTTACATTGTCAAAGGAAGGTTGAAAGAGTAGATGTCAGCAACGAAGAGACGTCAGTACCCGACCATTCCGCGGGAGTTGTGCGGTCTCTTTATTCACAACTCTTGCCATTCTATTTTATAATATATATAGTATAACAAAAGATTCTATCTGTACACTACATAACTATTTAAGCAATCATTCAAAAATAATCTGTTGTAGTTATTTCGATGAAAAATTTTCTCTTTCATATCATCACCTTATCTAAACAATTAATTAATATATTTGGGTGCTATAATGTTTTTTGTTTCCACTTATCGAGTAAACAATTAATTATTAGACACGGTCCTTCCATCCGTTACGAATCGTATTTTGAGATCCATTACGGCTAGCAAAAATTTGAGTAATGAAAACAATATGATAATTATCCGAAAGAATAAAACCCAATAATTAAAAATATAAGCGTATAACATTGTTTCCATATTATCCGTTTCAAGTGAAATCGATTAACATTTGATATGCTTTGTCTATAAGTAAACCATCCGAAATTAAATTGTCGATTAAAAAACGGTTAACCTAAGATAATGCGTATCCGATTCCGAGCCCTAACATTTCCCGCCGGGTCGATCGCCATTTATATTTACTTCCCCGCCGGGTCGATAGCGATTTATAATTACTTCCCCGCCGGATCGATCGCGATTTATAATTACTTCCCCACCTGAGCGATCGCCATTTATAAACGATACCGAGACAGATTTGTCATGTTTTTCTATCATTGTTTGGTGTCTAGTTTCACCAGATCAGATACTTAAAAACATTAACCAAATAAAGAAATCAGATCAACAGTTGGACTTTGACTTGAAAAACTTTAAAGCCCAAAATGAAAGTGGTCAATTTGAATAAGTCATGACTGTATCCTTTTTTTGATTGTTTGTTTACTTTTTACATCATTTTTAAGACAAAATTTCCTTAACTAAATGTTTTCAAGAGCTTCCTAGAAGAATCGCGTAAACAATCTGAAGGTTTGGAGAACATGTACAAGAAAATGACGAAACAATATGACGAACTGTCGGAGTTTTACGTTTTCGATCCTAAAAAATATTCCTTGGATGAAATATGCAAGGATCAATTCATTGTAAGTAGTCGTCGTCTTTTGGGTTTATTGTCTTACGTGTTTCGTGTATTTTTGTTTCATTTACCGACTCGGAATGTTGTCATCTTTGCAGGAAGCGCACAAAGAAAACAGTAAACTCCACGAAGCCGAGGAGAAGATAACAATAGCCAAGGAATTGAGAGAAAAAGCGGGCGCACAAAGAAAACAGTATACTCCGCGAAGCCGAGGAGAAGATAAGAATAGCCAAGGAATTGAGAGAAAAAGCGGAGAAAGAAAAGGCCGAGTGAAAAGCACAGAAACATCTTCTAGACATAACCAATGGTAAGTTTAATGTTTTTTAATGTATTTTGTTGTTAATTTTATGTAAATAATTGTTTATTAATATATTTTATTAATAATTTATCAACTTAATTTCGTTTAATTTTGATTTAAATTTTCTTCCCAAAAAGACACTATAATAGAATGTGACTGAATGAAAGGTTTTTAAGCCCCTCCCACTTTGTTCAGCCAGATTAACAACTCGCGAAATGGTTGAATTAATGTCGTCCAAGTAGAGTTATTTGGTTATGGAAACTTAATTTCATTTAATTTTGATTTTAATTTATAGATCTAAGAGCAATGCATAACAGAAGTCGCTCAAGGCATGTTGAGAATTTAGGAATGTAATTTACGCGTTTCTAAAATTAGTTAATAATTAAGTTTAAATTTCTATAAATTTGAATAAATATTATCAACCTGTATAGTTTAAGCACACGAAAAGAAAATTATCACGTGCAAGTGAACAGAAATAATAATAAAAAATCCCACCTGACCATAAAAATACAACCAAAAAATAAAAACCTTGAACTTTCAAATTCTAAAGACCACCAACCCTTCAAAAATAACCTTTGTATCAATAAGAAAAATTTGTAAAAGAACCTGTCAATTATTGTTAAACTGTAAATCCATAAGATCTTCCCTCTCGAGCGAGCGAAAGGGGAACGTCCCCAAAAAACCCAAAACACCGCCAAAGTGCCCCATAATCCTTTCCTATGCACGTGTACCGCAGAAAGCTCGAATATGATTGGCTAGCTTAGAGGGAGGAGATCTTGTAGAACGAAAAATATCTCGTAAATTTAGACACTCTTTACCTTGTAGCTGGACCCGAATGGTCACCTGCCTAAGCCGGAATCTATTCAAACCAAGTTTTAAAACTTTAAAATTATACCTTCTTTTTTATGTCGCTGGACCCGAATAATCATGTAATACTTTAAAATATTTATAACTTAGTATTAAATTTATTGTTTAGTTGAAACGAGTCGCCAATTAATTACCACAAAACTAACCAGTACCAATTACCAACAATAAAAACAAAACTATTCATCCATTGTTTCAGTCCGGTGGATGGATAAAATATTAAGCTCTCCCATAGCTCTTTTCTACAAGGCATGACATCCTTGATCGTGAGAAATTTTAATTTTGATAAATTTCTTTTCTTATATAGAAAGTTTGATTTAAATTTCTCATTTTTAACGAAGAAAACTAATTTTACAACTAAAATCTTTTACTATTATCTATTTTTAAATATAAAAAAACAATTAATAAATATTTTAAGACGAATTAGTGCCTTTATAAATATATACCATTAACCTTAACCGAAATTGCTAATCCATTTAATGCAGGTAATATTAGCCAGTAAGAACTGAAAATTTTTAAAAATATATCGTCTGGAAATATTAAACCATCTAATCTTTCATTTCTCGCACAAAAAGAACTACTGTAACATGGCTGCCAGATTCCTTGGAGTTTCTACTCCTTGGATCTGGCAGGGTATATATGCCTCCATGTTACATGCTCCTCCTCCCTACTTTAGTTTCGTGATATATCGCTGTGATCAAGAAGCAGCCGTCAATTGTTTTGTTTGTTAATCAAGCACCGTAAAGTGTACGGGTTAGGTTGGGTTTATCCCGTTTTCTACTTTTGATTAATAAAAGTCTACAAGTTTTTCTTCTATTGTTGGATAATTAAAGTAAGTTGTCTTTGATTCACTTTTATGGCCCTCGGGAGAATCTCCCTGTTTAGTTAATTTCTATTCAGGGTTACATAAATGCCGCCCAAACAGGGACTCGTCCCGTAGAAAAATTGTTTATCATCGTTGGTATATCCGCCCTCCACGTGACGGTAAGCCTCGGTTTCCACTTTGGTAAATGATTAAAGATAATTAATTTAATCTTAATTAATCATAATTAATTTAAATAATAAATTAAAATAAAATTATCTTTATAATTAAGGTATTGAATTAAGATAACTTACTTGTTTATTTTGTATAAACTTATCCAAATTTAACTTTACTTAATTATTGTAAAACTTAACTTGAATAAATAATAAGCCTACTCGGACAATAAAACATGGAGATCTCCTCATGACACTGAGGACGAGGAGGAGGATTCTACATGAAACAAGTTGGGAAACCAAAATAAACCTCTCCGAGTCGAGACGAATTTACTTTCCAAACACAGGTCCACCATGGACGAACTAATACTGAAGGACGGATGGCAGATGGAGAAAGTTGAAAAATACTTGTTGATTCGCCTTCTAACGGCAGATAGTAGCAAACCGGATAGTGGGGGAATCAACGTTCTAACGAGGGAAGCAGCTAACGTCTTATTTTGTCTAGATGGCGCTAGCGTTTTCCGGGATTTGACTCCAAATATTCATAACCCCCTCCATTTTGGAGCTGTAAGCTTTACATTGGTTGTTTTGTCGCTTAGTAATGGGGGCAGTAATGGGCTGCCATTGGTTTTTCAGTATTACTTCGTCCATGGGTCCACCAGCCAATAAGAAAAGCGGAAATACGTAGCTCGATTTGGCGGGATATCGCGAAGACCATTTGTAAAGGATTAATCGTTTAACATTTCCCTGTGTATTCTCATAAGTCTAATGAGGACTTAATATCTATCACTTAAGTGTGTATTTAACTTTCGGCTCACTCTGAACCGTTAACACCTCTTGTAAGAGGACACGAAACAAGTTCAATTCTAGTTTAATTCTAGGGTATCTTGTTTCAAAGGCTCAATCGCTTCAACACTTACAGAGAGACGAAGTATTGAAATCCTTGTAATGTAATGAAATCAAAAGTTGCGTTTACACTATATATAAATGTAGTAAAGCTGAATTAAAAAGTAAACACTAAATTTGAAATGTTAATATCAAAAGATGTTCTTGGAATATTGAGATGAAACTGAGCTTTATAGCTACACAACTACTAAAAGAATCGTAATGCCGAAAATTATTTAAAATATTTCCATTTAATATTCTGCAAAAAGGAAATTTTATCGTTTTGTAAGAGATATTATCATCCTACTCGCTTTATATTAACTTTGATATGCGTGTAGTGTTTCGATTCAGATGCAGTCTTCATAACTCGTTCTATATAAACTCTCACTTGTGTCACTTCAAAGAAATAAGTTTATCTTAAATAATTAATTAAATATAAATGATATTAATTATTTTAATCGCCAGTAAATAACTTTAAAAATAGTTAAATCGTTTAAGATAAAGTTGTTCCTATTATCTTTCGAAACTTTCCTAATATTGACGTTTAAAGTGAAGGGTACCCCTCTTGCCCGCTTTCTTCAAATTTTGGGGTATATATACGATTTGTTTCCATTATAATAATAGATAAAAACGCATTCGCGTGAACCGATGGTGGAAGCCCTGCCATTGGGAAGCTAGACGTTTCTCGTAACCCTAGCCGATCGCCGCGTATATCTTGAAACCAATAATAGATAAAAACGCATTCGCGTGAACCGATGGTGGAAGCCCTGCCATTGGGAGGTTAGACGTTTATCGTAACCCTAGCCGATCGCCGCGGATATCTTGAAACCAAACGATGACGAAGGAAAAGAAGCCAGAATGGACTGACTGGCGTCCATGTGGAATGGACAAAGACCTGAAGATGGTGGTGCATAGAAGCTGGTGTCAATGTGGAATTGACGAAGAACAGAAGATGGTGGTGCATAGAAGCTGGTGGTGCATAGAAGCTGGTGTCAATGTGGATTTGACGAAGAACAGAAGATAGTGGTGCATAGAAGCTGGTGTCAAGGTGAAATTGACGATGAACAGAAGATGGTTGTGCTTGGAAGCTAGCAAGTACAGACTAGTGTCCATGTGGGATGGACAAAGACTAGCAGATTGTGGTCCTTAGAAGCCAGTTAGTAAAGACTGGTGTTGGTAGATGAATGGCCAAATTTCCGTGAACCGCGAACGCGTTCCGGAAATCGGGTATTTGTTTGCTCCGATTTGTAAACTGCGAACGCGGTCACGTGGGGTCTGACAGACAGACAGACACACAGACAGACAGACAGACACGGCCGGTGTAATACCTCTCCGTGACATACGTCACTCGGAGAGGTAATAAAAGGGAAGACCAATCAAAGGAAGATCTATTTTCCTCTGTGGGGAAGATGGCGACACGCTAGCACCGCCAGAAATAGATGATCCTTTGGAGGATTTTTAACAGATTCTTCGCCTTGAAGAAGAGAAGGAAGAAGAAGATTCTGATTCGAGAAAGAAGAATGCAGCCTCTTTAGTTTCGGGATTTTCTCCCTATCAATTATTCCCTCATAAGAGCATTCCCGCTCACCAGAGAAGTTCAACTCCCTCAAATTTCCCTCCTCACTCTGGGATTGATACCCTTGTTCCTCCTAAACCAGCGTCTAAAAGCGTTAGGCCCAAAGTTAGTTTTGCTAACACTTTACCTACTACAAAAGTTGAAACTACGGGAACTCAAATGTCTCCGTCTCGACAAATCCCTCAATTCGGACCAGACACAACCGATGAGGAATTAAGATCCTTTATATTACCCTTACTCCAAACCTTGGCTGATAATTCAACCACACAGGCTAACGCCGTAGCTCAGAATGTAGCAATAGATAAATCTATAGCTACTAGTTTGGATAAATTAGTTAGGGATCTACCCACATTAATAAATAGAAGTACAATTCCTCAGACGGCAAAAGTCCCTATTGAACCGCCGGAAAGGTTAGCGTTTATGGGATCTTCTAGCGATAATGCCTCAAAGTTTTTACCCGCTTTTGAGGAATATGCTAAATTTCACAAGCTATCGGATGAAGATAGGTTAGCGGCATTACCTCTCCTTTTACGAGGGCATGCTTTGTACTGGTACAAGGTTTTAATCCGTCAGTATGACGATATTTGTAATTCAAACCCTGCCCATCGTCATTTAGCTTGGAAAACATTTAAAAGGCACTTTAAGGCTTAATTTAGGGATTCTGAAGCTGATTCGAAGCTTAAAATAGAGATTTCCCAAAGGAGTCAGAAGGATATGGAATCTGTCGAAGATTTCTTCGGGGATGTTATGAAGTTAAACTTAGGGATGACCCATCCTCTTTCCGAAAAGGAGTTAGTTCCTATAATTAAAAGTAATTTAAAGGATGAACTAAGAACTCCTCTCCTCTTTTTGCAATTCACTTCAATGGAACAATTAAGGAATTCCTGTAAGACCATTGAAAAAGATATCGAAGTGAGGAAAAAGAATGTGGAGAAAAGGGAAAAGAGTAAATCTCCCCCTAAACCTAAGGTTATAGTAAAGGCTGAGTCCCCTTGCCCATCAAACTGGGGCTCCACCCATAGTCATTGTTCCCCTGGGCAGTGTCAAAACCCTTCTTATCCTCCTACTTCTCCTTCACATCCTAAAGGGGAATATCCCTTACAACCTTTAGACTCCAGAGCCAAAGCTAAAGGTAACAACTCCTATAGAGGTCAAAGATCCTATAATAGATATAATAATCAGAGATCAAAATCTCCTGGTCGTCAATTGGCCTTGTCCTACCCATCTACACGTACTATAACGTGTTTTAATTGTCAGAAACCAGGTCATCTGGCACCCGACAGTCAAGAAAAAAAGATTAGCAAGTCGGGGGAGGCCAAAGCGGGAGAGGTCCCTCGTGGTCCCTCTCCCGGTGCCCAATAAATTCCCCTACCAAGAAGCATGTCGCGTTCCCCCTGAGGATTGAATCCCTCAGGAAAGGTTCAGTTTATAAAAGGGTCACCATTCTCGTTACTTTTGAACACGCGATAGTTCACGCTAAGTTACATAGTGGGGCTGATACCTCTTTTGTCAGTTTATATCAGTGGCAAAAGATTTTTAAATTTAGAAACTCTTCAGAGTTACCTGAAGATGAACAATTAGACTGTGTATTTTGGGGCGACGGCCAATATACTTTTACAAAAGGTTCTCACGAACTAGAGTTTACTCATAAGTCAAACGAAAGTGAGAAACAATTTAACTTATATTGGGACAAGATTTCCTTGAAAAGCACAGGGTCAAATTAGATTTTGAATCGTCACAATGTTTAGTGGAGAACCTAAAGATCCTTTTTTCAATTCCATCTGAAAAGGATTCAATAGATAAGGAGATTGTGAATAGTATTAGGGACGCAGTTTCCGCAGCCCCAACATCATCAATTAGAATCCCTTTCATTGAAATTTCCTGAGTTAATTTTCGGATAAAGTAGGAAGAACAGGACTAGTCTTCTATGAGATTCATACGGGATTAGTCCGCCCATAAAATCTCAGCCTTATTGTGTTAATGATCAGAAAAAGAAAATAATTGAACAACAGGTCAGTGAAATATTAGATGACGGGATAATCAGACCCTCTGTATCTCCTTGGGCTTCGCCCGTAGTTTTAGTTGATCAAACAAAACGGGGTAAACCCTATCGGTTTTGTATTGATTATAGAAAACTGAACAGTGTTACCATTAAGGACCGTTATCCCTTGCCTAATATAGAGGACATGTTAGCTAGGGTAGGAAGACCGAAATACATAACCACCCTTGACCTTAAATCAGGGTATTGACAAGTGGAAATGCACCCTAAGAGTAGAGGAAAAACTGCTTTTGTGACATATATGGGAAAGTACGAGTTTAATGTACTCCTATTAACGTTTTCATATACTTCTACTATCTTTCATTTTCGTTATATTTTTTGTACGAGTTTGTAACGCCCGCCAAAAGGAACGAAGGTAGAGGGCGAAACCGTCTCTAGAGTAGGTACGAGGGGACTAGCCCCAAAACCAGTTTTTCCGCTTTTGCATCCCCATCAAAGCACGTTGTCGGGATATTTCGCACGTTAGTAGTATGTTACCCCAATTTTGACTATGCAAATTAGCCGAAAATGATCAAAATTTGCATAATTCAGTAAGCCCACTTTTAACCATGCAAATGAACCGAAAATGATCCAAATTTGCAAAATTCAGAGACCCGACCTTAAACCATGCAAATGAACCGAGAATGATTAAAATTTGCATAATTCAGAATCACACCTGTCAATCAAATCCGAGTCACGTGCAGTGTGACGTAGGTAAAATTTTTAAGATATAGCCACAACAGTGATTGAAATTATATTAGTTCGGGAAAAAACGTAAAGCTATAAGGAACTGGAAAAAAACTACGGCTCGAAACAAGATTACCCGTTAGTATCGAAGATATTCAACCAAATGTTTGATACTTTGTTGACAATGGAAGCGGAGGATAACATTCGTATAAATCACGGAACGGATGTACCTCCAACAGAAAAATACGTTTCGGGTAGTACTAAAGAGATAGAGTACTGTAACAATAGATGTTGTAAGCTTCGTTTTTATGAGGTTGTAAAAGAATGTTCTATAGTAGGAGCATTACTTCTAAGTACCGTAATAACTATACCACTCGGGATAGTGTTAGGTATGATAACAATGAGTCTGGAGGTTGCGTTAATGGGTCTTTTACCTATATTAGCGGTTTGTATCGGACATCGTGGACCTTTGAAGTGTAGCTATTGTTTAAAGAAGATCGATCGTTCCAAAGTATTCGTTGTAATATAAAAATTACACCATACGCGTCATTAAAACATTTTATTGTATCAAAATGCGAGTCACGTGTAGTGTGACGTAGGTAAAATTTGTAAGATATATCAGCAACACTGATTGAAAATTATATTAGTTCGAGACAAAACTTAAAGCTATAATGAACTGGGAAAAACTACGGCTCGAAACTTTTAAAGATTACCCCGTTAGTAATATAAATCCATCAGAGTTTGCGAAACATGGTTTTTATTATTTAAAGAAGGGCGATGCCGTTAAATGTTTTTATTGCGATATAACATTACATAGTTGGAAAGCTAATGATAAGGTAAATGAGGAGCATCGAAAATATTCCCCGGAATGTCCAATTGTTAAAGGGTTTTCAACATGCAACATACCCATAAACTGTTCTATCGACGAGTCAGGGAGAGATGTACCACCAACGGAGAAATACGTTTCAACTACAAGTAAACCCAAGACTAAAGGATATTGTAATAATAGATGCTGTACGCAGCGTGTTTTTGAGGTTACAAAAGAATATGGTCGTTTAGGTGGTTTATTACTTCTCCTTCCCGTAACTGTACCTGTAGGAATTATTTTTGGAATGTTATCGATGGACCCATCAGTTGCAATTATGGGTTTTTTCCTCTACTTAAGCCGATTTTAGATCAGAATTTTTTTAAAATATGATTGTGTCAACATTGTAATAAACAAATAAAAAAGATGAAATAAAATGTTAAAAACAATGTTTATTTGTATTGATTACATCATGATTAAATTCTGCGATAAAGATTCCAAAAATTTGGAAATAATTTTAAAAATCTTCCCTCTATATACTCCAAGTCTTGACGATAATAATAATCGATAGCGTCTTTTGAAAATACATTAAAAGTGGGATCATACGTTAATTTGAAGTGTCTATCTTCCAAAATACTTGGAAGATATGGAGATCTTGTAATGAGCCTAAATTTATTTTTAAATTTTTCTAAAGTGAAAGTTAAATCCATTAAAGAATGATTATATTTACGCAATTGTTCAATAACTACGTTAATATATAATAACTTAAACAAATTAATAGTATAACTAATAGGTGTATAAATTTTTACATCATAGGGGTTGTCATTGTAATTTCTGTTCTTTATGATCAAACTAGTGTTGAATTCATACAAAAGTTTTATAATTGCAGTATTTAATACCGATTCAGCGCTCGCCTGATCGTGACAAACGTATCCTAAAATGTACGCTGCTTCACTCGAATGTTGACATTGATCAACTTCATTAGGGTTGTATTTATGTAAACTTCCTAGTTTACATTCCGTACTCAAAATGTAATGTCCACAATCTCTGGTGTCGATAGAGGTCCATTCCTCCCATTCACCCATCACCAAGGAGTAAGATATCCTTCAGTAGTAAGATATTTATGTTGATAACGCACAAGTTTTTTAACATTTCACGACGTACAAGTTGATTAATAACATACTTTGATATTTGATTGTTTCCTTCAAACTTAATACGAATGTTCTCAATTTCGATGAAACATAATGTACCTAATAGAGGTATCGCGTTTGCACCTTCTGATTTAATACTAATAGGTTTGTAACACACGTAACTCGAAAACCGATGATTAATATTTTTACGTGATTCAATACCAAAAACGTCCGGTAAATTCATTTTTGAATTTTTATTTCACCAAAAAGATGATTCACTATCTTGTAAATTATAATTGACAGCGTTCTTTCTGGGGTTAAATTCTTCGAAAGTAAAACAAAAAATTTGGAAAATTACGTTTTAAGATTTTTTCTAGTGTTTCCAAGTCGTTGTGGAAATACGTTAAGTGGTCATTTTTAAACATTTTAATCATCGGGTTATAAAATAGACCGCTAAGACAGCGCTTCTCAAACTTTTTAACATTGCGGACCGGTTTTTTTTCAACTATGTATGACGGACCAGATATATTTTTTGTTTGCTATAAATTGAAATTTTCCAAGTTTAATGTATGAAAAAATGGTAAAGAAATTAGTAGTTTATTTATATACGTGTGAAAACCAATGTTATGAGATTACAACTTAATGGGAAGGATGAGCCAGGGCCCAGGAGGCCTCTTTTCGCCATACCTTACCAAAAAATGTAAACTATTTTCCAACAACAAAATTGATGTTCAATTTTATTTGAAACTATATATTTTTTAACAGAATGGGTACTTACGGTATAAATATTAGTACAGATATAACGGAAAACGCTTAAATTTCAAATATTGAATAAGCTAAATATGCTAAAATAATGCACGTTGGGTCGCAGAGATCTTATGAAAAAGATATTTCTCGGGCACGCCTCTCATTAGTCTGCACTTGGTGACACCTAGCGGGGTTCTTCCAAAAAAACCGCGGCCAATTCAACTTTAACTAAAGGGCTTAGGTCAGAAAGGGTAGAGGGAAGGTAACTATAATGGAACAGTCCGAACTCTAACTCGCGCGCACTTAACTCGGCGCACGTGATCCGTTAAGATAAAAATTAAAGAAGGTAAATACGACCTTGGTCTTTTTTATCTTTACTAATATAAAGAGGGAGTAGAATAGAAACAGAGAAAAGGCCATTTATACCAGGGAGAGGCAGATTCTGCCGGCGCTTGCCTGCGGACCGGCAGCCGCATGCCCGCGGACCGGTGCCGGTCCACGGACCACAGTTTGAGAAGCGCTGCGCTAAGACTTTTAAATTTTTCACAATTATTGTTTAACGCAGTAATGAATTTCACCACCAATAGATGAGAAACTAGCGATTTCGTCTTGATGACAAAAAAGACAGTTTAGATCCTGACCACTCTGTAACTCAGTTTGGCCTGTGATATTTAATTCCGATAATTGTTTTTCGTTCAAGTCTGTGAAAAGTAATAATATCTTATGAGAAACACGCACGTTGCGAGGGGCTCTTTTAAAATTATATATCTTATATTATGCACCCTTCTTAAAAGTCATTAATAGATAGAAACGACAGTTAAATATTTTTCGATAGGGACGCTCATTAATATGGACCCTTCTTAATACATAAAAAACCAACAGTTAAATATTTTTTGTAAGAAAACCAGGGGATGACCTCGACGCTCATTACAAATTCCTAACTAGACTTCTTAAGCTACCAACCTTGAAAATTTCGTATATAAACTGAACGGATTTCAAAGTTTCACATCATATCGCAAAAAACTTTAAGTGTGGAAATATCTTATTATTAAAATGTGTCCACCAAAATCTTTTAACCAAAACGCTGTTCAACCGGCTAAGGAATTGTAAGTTATTTTAGCTAGCAAGTTAAAATTATTTTTTAATACCGGATCTATTTTATATAGCGCTTTACCCCAACTCTGGGATATCGAGGATGATTTGGAAGTTGATCCAATCCTCGACGACGAGGATGATATCCCAGATGGGATGGAGGAGGAAATAAACGAATTAATTGCGAATTTTGATATGTTCACCGAAGCGGACGACCCGGATGTCGTCACTACCGAATCATCCTCGGATGAAGAAACGTAAGTTTTTTAAATAAGTATGAGGAATTGTAAAATAGCTAACAAGAATTTTTTTAAAACAGCGAAAGCGAAGAACTTTACAACGCAATGATCCAAGAATACCCATGCATGCAAATTGATTTAAAGTAAAGCATAAAAAATATTTAAAAATTAATAAACTAATACAAGTTTTTTACAGTACTATCTATCCCTATCCTACATTGTGTAATTATTGTTTTTCCTCTGAAGCAAATACTCATATCATTTTTCGTACAACCGAAACCCGCTATATATTATACTTTTGTCCTAATTCTATACTGCCCTCTCTTCCAAACTATCATCTGCCTTACCTGTGACCAGGCTAATTACTACCCTATTAACATTTTCCTTTCTGAATATAAAAAGTTCCAGTGCCCCCTATACGAAAAAGATTTACAAATTGACTTAAAGTAAGTTGAAATGAGTCTTTATATATATATATATATATATAAACTAATTTAACCTTCTTTTATAGTTCTACATACGCTATTCCTACTCGATGCCCTAATTGCTATTGCCGTACTTCAAAACACTACACCTTCACCGACGAAACTAATTTACAATCTACAACTGTCTACACACTCTACTTCTGTCATTGACAAGCTTGTCCTTTATACCAACATCTTATATGTTTCACCGATCTACAAAAAGTTTATCCTGTTCATATCTTAAATAATTCTCATTTCTGTTATCTAATTTCTCTTTATAACTTACCTAAATTATTATCCGAAGTTACTAATCAATAAAAATATATATATTATAATGAAACTACGTCTGTGATCTTTTTATATTAAGCTTAAACACTCTATTAGAATCCCCTCTTTAAACAACCGTAGTGCCAAACATTTCTTAAAAAAGTAGTTAACCTTGACAACGCCCTATAATAATTATTTAAAATAGTAGATATCTCGGGGAAAACTTTATCATTTTCTTTTAACGCTTCATCCGAGAAAGTCTTTTAAAAAACATGGGTCTCCAAGAAGATAATCCTCAGCCGCAGTTTCAGGAGTGGAAATTTGTGTAAGCTAAAAGTTTACTAGTTGTTTTAAACTTCTAGTTTCTTAAGAGTGTTTTTATAGAACCCAAGTACCGTTAGAAAATACCCCAGATATACCGAAAGAAAGGGCATCTGCAGGGTAAGAGATATTTTAATTTTACCATTAAAAAGTAAAGTTAAGTAAAAGTAGCTATGTATTTTAGAATCTTCGAAACTTATTCATCGGCATTCGGGTATATTCCTTAATGATCGAAAATTGGGGGATCGAAAAATGTCTTATTTGATCGAAATTAGTTTGATCGAAAATAATTCTGACGGGAGCGCATTTCGTCCCTATTGATCGAAAGTAATTGTGATCGAAAAAAAATTATATATATCCCCCTAAAATAATAATATGATACATTTAATCTAAAATGCAAGAGCCTTCATCGACCCGCTTGCGTAATGGATACGGTATTGGATTGCGGATCGGGAGGTTTCTGGTTCGAATCCTCGAAGGTATGTTAAAAATATCAAATATAATTCTTGTGGTTTCTAATCAAGTCATACACTTTCAGATTTGCTATATAGTGACGAAGAACGTTTATTAAAAACAATGTGTTGTTTCTAATCAAGTCATACACTTTCAGGTTTGCTATACAGTGACGAAGAAAGTTTATCCGAGGGAAGTTTATATCAAATGTATTTCCTCTTGATTTTGCCTATTACCAAATGAAAGGGTACCTTTTCCAAAATATTTTCATAGGGCCAGGTTAGGTTAGGTTAGGTTACGTTAGGTTAGGTTAGGTTAGGTTTAGGTTAGGTTTAGGTTAGGTTAGGTTTAGGTTAGGTTAGGTTTAGGGTAGGGTAGGGTAGGTTAGGTTAGGTTAGGTTAGGTTAGGTTAGGGTAGGTTAGGGTAGGTTAGGGTAGGTTAGGTTAGGTTAGGTTAGGATAGGTTAGGTTAGGTTAGGTTAGGGTTCTGCAGTTCTACTCTTTACATGTATTCTTTAGGATTGGTTCGTTTTGTGCTTCCACTCCTTCCGTATGTTCTTTAAAAACGTGTTGAACGATAGACGAGGATCAAATGGGATTCAATCAAATGGGATGCGATCAAATGGGATTCGATCAAATGGGATTCGATCAAATGGGATTCGATCAAATGGGATTTCGATCATTTGGGAAAGTTTTCGATCACCCGTTTTTCGATCAAATCGACCCAAACGGGCATTCGTACCGTTTTGCGTTTGTAAACGAAGAGAGGTTTCTGTTATCGTTAGAAATATTTCAAAGGCTTTCTATTGTAGAACTCTATCCTGTCCCCGATATAATAAGATAGTGGGTATTTGCATCACCGCTTTTATGCTTAATATTCATTACCCCTGTCGCGGCCATCCCGAGGACTTTAATACGGGATTTGTGGACATGTTTGATTATCCTTTAAATGTTTAACTTTATTTCTAAAAAATATTAACTCTATTTTAAACATCTATCATTTTTTTATTGTATTTTACATGTTATTAAAAAGATTTTTTAAAATTCAATTAAACAGTACGAAATCATTTGTTGAATGCTTAAAACACATTGAATATTTTGAGGATTTCGTAAATTATTTTCGAATGATTTTAACAGATCGGTTAAATTTAACGTACTACAAAATGCGTGTAAGGTAGATTTACTCTCGCGATTACCATCCAATAGTTTTTTTTTCAAAATCACCCAAAAGAATTCGAAAGCTGAGTAACATATTTTTTAAGAAAATTCTTTGATTAATAATAAAGTTAATATGGGTAGTAATAAACCCGTTTACGGGGTCTTGCATAATAAGCGCAAATACTTCGGGTGTAATTGTCACTGGAACGCTTTCGTCATACGTAAAGGCAAGACCGTAACTCGTAATAGAAATATAGATGTTCTTGCAACCATAAAATTTAATTGATATTTTATACGGTATTAAAATAAAGTTTTCACTTTCAACTATAACTGTTGGTTCTACGTCTCTTCCCCGCGGACAAACAGTTACCGATACACCGCTTTTTGTTAGGTGTAAGTTAAAATCGCGTAACATAGCCATATTTTTTATAAAAAAGTATTACTTACAACACATCACGGGTATTTTTATTCAGGAACGAGCAGTGCAGTTTAAACATTTACTTTCGATTGACTTTCCTAACAAAAACTCGGGGGTCTTTTTATACTAAAATATCTCCACTTAAAAATTCCATAATACTACCCTTAAGCGATAGAAATTCTTGTACCTGTTAATGGCGAGAAAATAAAAACCTTGGGAGAATTCACGCGTGATTTTTGAAGTATAATTAACTACGAGAGAGAAGATTTTTTTTAAGTAAATGACCCTTCGACCTTTTTCCAAAAATATTATCCATTTTAAGATCGGAGCACCTTTCCCCCGAAAAATCCCTGTTTAAATTCCCACACTTTTTCGTTTTTATAAACAATTAAATGCCAATTAAAGCTTTCCATCTGTGTAGGACGTGTATTGGAGAGTTGAAGCGTCTTTAGCCCTCTCCATAAACTCCACCCAGAGCAATTTGATCGAAGCAAAAAATACTTCTCGGTAATTACAACCAGGTGGATCGTATAAAAAAGCAATTATTTTTTGATACAGTGTAATTCAAAAAAATATATTTTAGAACCTAGGGGTATCATTAATTATAATTAACGACGAAAATTCTCGGTAAATTACTTTTCAAAAAATATATTTTGTAGCCTAGGGGAATTCAGGTGTTTCAAATCGTATATCTACCTATCATTAAAAAGTATACCCGCAGCCAGATAAAAAAGCAATTATTTTTGATACATTGTAATACAAAAAATATATTTTACAACCTAGGGGTATCATTAAGTATAACTAACGACGAGAATTCTCGGTAAATTACTTTTCAAAAAATATATTTTATAACCTAGGGGTATCCAGGTGTTTGAAATCGTATATCTACTATTATTAAAAAGTATACCCACAGCCAGATAAAAAAGCAATTATTTTTGATACATTGTAATACAAAAAAAATATACCTAGGGGTATCATTAAGTATAATTATCTAAAAAAATATATTATTGAGGTATCCAGGTGGAATTCTAACTCGTAATTACTTTCAAAAAATATAGAGGCTATAATTATCTACGAGAATTCTATCGTAATTATTTCTGGGAAAAAATATTTTTAACCGTATAATTAAGCGTCCCCGCGCTAGTGCGTGGGGACGCCGTGTGTCATCCCCCTCCCCTGGGGCGGCGGGGATGGTGTATATAAGGTCTCGGGATTTTCGGATATTTTATTCGTTCTTCACTCGACGTTCGTTATGGCATCTTCATCTTCACTCGGTAAGCGAAAAATTAATATATCTGATGATGAGGAGCAAATAGATATTTTAGAACAAATTAAAAACGTTAAAGAGGAAACTGATATCGAAAAAACCGGCATTGTCCTTAGATACGATATTAAGCGAGGTTTAGCTAGTTACGTGACTTCTTTACCAGCGTCGCGTGACGATTTTTATTTCGATATTCAAATTTACAAGTACGCGGATATAAAAGATAGAGATAATAAAGATATTTGGCAATGCCATGGAAGAAGATTAAGATTTCTCGCGTCTAAAGATAGCGTCGAATGTAAACAAATTCGATCTATCGTGAACAAGATTGCCAAGCATATGATCGATAATCCCGACAAGATCACGAAAAATTATTCGTTTTTTAACAAAAACGAATAATCAACAATATGGAATCCCAATATCTATTACTCGTATATCTATTAACGTATTTATACATACTATATACCCAATATATCAATTACCACTACTATTTAATATAAAAAAGAAGAGAATATATACCTGGTTGATGGGATGGATATGAGACTCGAAGTTAACAGATTATCAACGTTCAAGATATGGTCTGTCGAAGCTATTAGCGTGGATGACATGGCAGCCAGCGGTTTTTATTGCATTAGTCCTAAAACCGTTCGTTCTTTTTCATGCCTTACCGCCTTGACTGGATGGAGAGCCGACAATCATCCATTGGCTGTTCATTACCGCGAACAACCGTTATGCAGATTTGTTTTTGGGTCAGGAACCAGGTGTGGAAACGTCCCTATCATTGCACGTAATTTTTTCGAGGAAATTGAAAGGGACTTCTCGGGACCGGAAAATCATCGCACCAGAGGACATCTATCACCTCACGCGGCCATGTTACAACACAGACTCGAAATCGATTTAAAAGAAAAAGAAGAAAAACGAAAAAAAAGATATAAAACTCTAAACAATTTGATAAACTTACTCATTTTAAGATGAGTAGTTCGAGCGATTCCGAAAATGAAGAACCGCTAAATTTAAGTGTTAAAGCTAATCCTTAGCAATTTTATACTTGCGAAAAATATTAGATAAAAAAAATTCTCGAAAATACAAATGTTATCAAGTAGAATGTAAAATTAAATTTAAAAATTTAGAACGTATTAAATTAACCGAAGTAAACGAAACGTTTGTTAGTATAATTAATTCCATACTCTTTGAATTATTACGCAATCATCAAGGATATAATAGAGTTAGATTTTGTATTCGTTCGTATGAGTTGGATAGTCCGATAAATTTAAGGTTTATGAATATTAATGAATTAACGGCTGAAAGAGTAATAGGAGCTATAAGTCAAGTTGCCCAATCATATCGAAATTTCCATTTACAAAGCTCTTTAGTTTTTGACGTTATTTTTTTACATTGCGACGTACCCGTTGGACGTCGATCAAAATCGATAAAAAATAGAAATATAGTAATTTTGGATACGTTTATAAAAACGAGTTCAAATTACATTCACATTGACAATACCGATAACTTATGTTTTGGAAGAGCTTTGGTGATAGGAATTTATTTGGCTGATAAGAGATTCGAAAAGAATACGAACAAAAAGTATCAAACAACGAACGAGTCACTTTTTTATTTTAGAAAGATAAAAAACTGTAATCACCCCCTCCAAAAAGAAAAAGCGGACCAATTATATATAAACGCTAATATTTCTCCGGATACCGTTAATTTATTAGATATTCAAAATTTTCAAACTTACTTAAACGAATATCAAATAATTATAATCAGAGCTGATAATTTAGAAAAATATTTTGTCGGACCTTTCAAGGAAAAACAAATTTTTTTATTGTTAGTTAATGATCACGTGCATGTAGTTAAGGAATTGCATACAATGTTTGGCGGTAAATCGTATTGTTCTAAATGTTTAAAAGTATTTCACGGATCAGAAGTGGATCATATTACAGCTCCCTAGAAGTACTGGACGATATAATATCGCTGCGCATCAGCATTGTCTCCCAGCACTGAAGGGAAAAGGGTATATGCGAAACGCAGCGGCGAATTTGTGAACTAAACAAGAGGAATGATTTTGGCGCGAATGAAATTTTTAATAAGCGGGGCAAACAAACGGAAGTAAGTGTTAGCCAATGAGGAAAGGTTTGAGAGAGAAGAGCGCCAAAGGAAACAAGTTGTTCCATACATAGTTGTTGGGTTGTGAATATAATAGTAGAAGTCCACTTTATTTTTCCGACTTGAAAAAAATTAATAGGTATTTTGCGCAATTTTTAAACGCTTGTGTTGGAAAGGAAATTAATATGAATTCTAATGATCAAAATAGCCTTCATCGTGCTAGAACATTTTTCATGCATTCCAAATACAGCACTGAGTTTCCACCGATTTAAAGGTTTTTAGCGGGGATAGCTGTACCGATTTATTACTAATTATAGGTTATGTGCGTAGACAGAAATTTGTTTTCCTTCTTTAAGTCTGACAAATTTCTTCAATGCTTTAACGTTTTCCGTTTGCAAAAGATGCTGGTCAATATTTTTCAGTTTTACAAAACGTTTTAGTCGCTTACGGTTAAGTGCTTATAATAACACATAAATCATGTTCAGATGTGTCATTCATTTGGCATTGAAATTAAATACATTGATACTAGTCCCTTTTTCTAATTAGCAAAAGAAAAATAAGCCATTCTAAATCAAAATTATAACGCGATAACAAGTTTCACACTAATCACGACACTGACAGCGGTCTGACAGCCATTCCCATCAACCGGAACTTCCGTAGTCTAACGTAACTCCAGATCCGGTTAACTAAACTGAGCTATAGATGGCGGGCTTGGATGTCCTGGAAGAAAACGCTGTTTATAAAAGTATAACCTACGTCCAGTACTTATAGGGAGCTGTAACATTATCCACTTATGCACGGATATAATCAAAAGAATAATCACTTTTGCTAAAATCGAGTTAAATGTAGTAGATATAGAACTTTAAATGTATTCCACGAAGATAAACTAATTAAACCTGTTAAATGTCGAAAATGCCATCGTTTTTTAAAGGAGAAGAATGTTTGAATTTTCATATATCTAACGGAACGTGCGATAACTTTAAAAGGTGTTTAAAATGCGGACTAGAACTGAAAGAAAAACAGTCTTGCTCGAAACCATGTAAAAACTGTTTACGCGTACACGAGAGGAACCGTTGTTACGTTATGCCTCTTTCGAGAACGTACGAAAAAACCAGATATTGTTATTTCGATACCGAATCAATCGTTAAAAATAACGAACACGTCCCTGTCTTACTCGTTAGTGCTATGCAAGAAAATGAAGGGAACAATTACGAGTACGAGATATTTCGGGGGTTCGACTGCGTCGATAAATTTCTTAATTATTTATTCGGGACGAAAGAAATGGTTTTCCAACACGCGACAAAACGGCTTAAAACAACTAAACCGGTTTTTGAAAATATTACGTTGTTAGCCCATAACAGTAAAGGTTTCGATTCGTTCTTTATTCTTCGTGGGTTATTAAAATTGAACATCATACCGGATATTGTTTTTGACGGAAGCAAAATGTTGGCAATTTTTTTGAAAAATCTAAAATTAAATTTATTGACTCTTTCAATTTCGTCTCGCATTCATTAAGATCGTTCCCCGCGACATTTTCTTTGGGTGAAAATAGAAAAGAATTTTTCCCTTACATATTCCACACCGAAGAAACTTTGGATTATGTCGGTCCACTACCGCCGACAGAGTATTTTCAACCGGAACATATGAAAGAAAAAGATTATAAAGATTTTCTCGAATGGTACGCGACGAAATCGAGACAATCGGTCTATAATTTACGCGAAGAACTGGAATTTTATACAATCATGGATGTTAAGGTTTTACAACAGAGTATGGATAAATTTAGACAATTGTTCGAGAAGGAAACTGGTTTCGATGTTTTAAATATGAACGCTTTAACCATAGCGGGGGCATGCACGAATATTTTCCTTCATAAATACTTGGAAGAATTTACGCTCGGAGTAGTACCGTGTAACGGGTACAGGATTAACTACAATCAAAGCAAATCCGCTTTAAAATGGTTGGCGTGGGAAGAAAAATAATGCGGAATAAAAATTCAATCGGTTCTCTCGTTGGAAGGTGAAAAGAAGATTGGACGATACCCGGTAGATGGTTATTCTTCTCAACCCGAAATAATATTTCAATTTGACGGAGATTTTATTCACGGATGTCCGAAGCATACGAAAGGAGGCGAATGGAATCCGTTATTGCAAGATACGTTTAAAAATTTATACGAGAGAACTCTGGATTGAGATGATGATATCATGTGTAATGCACCGAACGCTGAATATGTAAAAATATGGAGTTGCGAGTTTGATGAAATGTTGAAAAACAGAATCGAGTTAAGAAAGTTTTGCGATTCGTTACAATTTCGAGATCCGATAGGACCAAGATCGGCATTATACGGTGGTCGTACTGAATGCTTCAGGCTCTATCATAAAACAAAACCAAACGAAAAAGTTCTATATTACGATGTTTGTAGTTTGTAACCCTTTGTATGTAAAAACAGAGACTATCCTAAAAATCACCCGGAGATTATTACGAGAGATTTTTCATTCGATTTTAATCATTACTTTGGGGTAATGTCTTGTAAAATATTAGCTCCGAAAGACGCTTACATACCGGCATTACCAATTCGAACCAGAAAAAAACTATTTTTCGCTTTGTGTCGTACTTGCGTGGAAAACGATATACAAACCGCCTGCGGGCATAACGACTCCGAACGAGCTTTCGAAGGGATTTGGCCCACCCCAGAAATATACATGGCGGTCGAAACCGGTTACGTTATATTGGAAATCTTCGAGGTTCACCATTACCCCGAAAGGTACACCTATATCAAGGATAAAGATCCTGGTTTTTTCGGAAGTTACATTAATACATTTTTGAAACTAAAAATCCAAAACTCTGACTGGCATCGCAACGTTACCACCGATGAGGAAAAAACGGAATATTTAAGACTGATTAAAGAACGAGAAGATATCGAGATTAGGCCCGAAGATGGAACAAACAATTCAGCTCTACGCGCGTTGGCGAAATTGGCTTTAAACTCGTTATGGGGTCGACATTGTTTAAGCAGCGATAAACCAAAATCGGTTTTCGTCAAGGATTATCAAGATTTCATTAAATTTATAATGGATCCGACATTGGAATTAACGGATATGCGGCCAATTAACGACGATGACGTTTGTTTAATGACCTACAAATTCAAAAAAGATTTTTGTCCGACCTATTACAAAGGATCGACAGTGTTGGGGAGTTTCGTTAGTTCGTACGGTCGGATCGAATTATTTCGGACTCGGAATAAATTTAAGGAAAGGGTTTTGTACTGCGATACGGATAGTATTATATTTATTCACAAAGAAAGTGACGAATTTCTCCCACCCGTCGGACAATTTATGGTTGATTGGACCGACGAAGTTCCCAATGGATATATATCGGAATTCGTTACTTCGGGTCCGAAATCGTACAGTTACAAAACAAATACTGGGCATTGCGTTACGAAAATGAAAGCAATTTCGTTAAACAGGAATAACGAACAGATAATTAACTTTGATTCGATCAAATCGGCTTTAGACACTCCGGGAACTAGTTACACTTTGGAAATCCCCTTTAACGTTGTGCGTGACAAAGCTCGGGCAAAACTACTCTTAGGAAATCTGAAAAAAAGTTTCGGCGTGACTTTTAATAAGAGAATAATCGCGGACAATTTTTTAACATATCCATTTGGATACTCGTTAAAGCAAGATGCATCGTGAAAGTCTTCGTTTAAAATAATTCAATGGTCATTGGACTTGCAATTCGTCGGAGTTGGAAGTTATCCCCGCGGAACTAGCAGCATCGGGTCTCTTTTACTTGAACGACGGTTTAAAAACCATGTGTTTCAGCTGTCATAACTTATTCGATTGGGGAGGATCGAATGAGACTAATCCTCACGAAGTTCATCAAAAACAAGCTCCATTTTGTAATTATATTCTCGGACTCGATATTACTAACGTGAGTCTGGCGGATGAAGAAGGGGAAAAGAGACGATTAAAGGAAGAAATCACGGAATATTTTGACGAATCCATCAAAACGTTTACGTTGAGTTTCGTCGATTTAATTCTCGAATCGTCGATAGATGCTTTCAACACGGAATTTCAACTCTAAAAGAAAAAAGTGACTTTCGACGATATCCCCGTGGTTTTTATTATTCCGTACGAAGATCGCGTTAATTGGAGAGAAATAAACAAACTCCAATTTCAAAAACGGATTGACGATTTTAATAAACTTTTTGAGAAATGTTTCATTCGTCCGCTTGTAGAATAAAATTCCAAGCCCCCATGCAAATGTTTCTGTCCGGTAGTACTATGACTGGTAAAACGACGTGGATATTTAACCTTTTGAAACACGCCCATTGTTTGATCGAACCACCTCCGGACAGGATAGTGTACTGTTATAAAGAATATCAACCGAAATTTGACATTGTGAAAAAAGAATTTAAAAACATTGAATTTTTGGAAGGACTCCCCCCAGATGATTCTTCATTTTGGGATGAAAATAATAATAATTTTCTAATAATAGATGATCTGGAATTCTCTTGTTATAATAGTTCCCATTTCGCTAATATATTTTGCGTCGGTTCTCATCATAAAAATTTATCCGTCGCTCTTTTAACTCAAAATCTTTTTGGTCAAGGCAAAGAGAGTCGTATTAGTCTTAACTCTTCGTACATAATTGTTTTTAAAAATCCGCGAGACGGGTCTCAAATAACTTACTAGAGCAGACATAATATTTCCGAATAATAAAAACCTCGTAACTAGAGCGTATAATTTTGTTACCAGGGGTACTCCCTATTCTTACTTGTGTATCGATTTAAAACAAAACATTCACGATGATTTGCGTTTAAGAACAAATATTTTTCCGCATGAAGGAAATATGATTATTGTATGCGATGACAAATAAAATTTTGTATATAAAACTATTTATCGTTTCCGTATGTCTTTTATTTCGCGTTGGAACGTTCGAGGAGTTGGAATGGTTAAGAGAAAGCGTAAATAGAGTTTGTTAAAAAAAGTATTAAAAAGAAATTTTAAACGAAAAAATCGAAAGAGAGGACGTCATCCGTTACACAGACATTTACCATTTTTTCGTGGATTGGTACGCGCCAGTCAAAGTGGCGGAGGAAAATTAACCAAGGTACTGAAAAAAGCCAAGCAAAGTCAAATCAAAGCCGTTCACAACACGTTTTATAATTTGTTAAAGGGAAATATTCCATTACCCGAAAAGGATTGAATTTATATTAAAAAACATCGAGTATATATATGAAAAATAGCTAATAAAAGAGGTCCGCCTAAAAACAAACGGAAACTTCTTATAAAACAGGCGGGAGGTTTTTTACCCGGGTTAATAGCTGCTTTGGTACCGACCTTGATATCTACCATCACTTCATTAGCGAGATGAAACGAATGGTATTACTACCCGAATCCGCTGTTTTATCGGGAGCTGAAAAAGAAGCGACAGATTTGGATCGTGAAATGAGTCGGATTTTAAAACAAAACACCTCTTCGGAGGATAAACTTCGACATTATTTATTAACTTTACAAAAGTGTTTGACTATGAAGAGCCTGATAGAACCTCCTAACGTCAACGTTGCAAATATTCCACCAGTTTTCCAAGTTCAACAACCCGTTCAACCACCGCAATTTCTAACACCTAATCCGTTTTCAGTATTGCAACAGCCGCCTTCGCAACAACAATCACTTCCAGGAACCCCCCTGGCCCTCTCAAGGTCAACACCGAGGTCGTCCTCGAGGGTGCCCTCGACGATTAGGAAGTCATTCCCGCGGCCCAAACTCACGTCGACTCCGAAAACGAAGAGACATCGACGATATATCAGAGGTATACCGGAGGAGGAGGGTGATGATGGTGATGATGGTGACGGTCATCCTTATCGCCGAGACGTCTCCTTACGGGTATGAAGTTGCGAACAGTCAAAACACCGATAAAATGGTCTAAATGAAAATGTACCAATTTTTTAAAATAAAAAATATTTTATTTCATTTTTTCTCTTGATTCATTAAATGTAATCACATATTTAACATAATTATCACGTCGTTGTAAGGTTTATCTTTCACGTCGTACAATTCTCGTATTATTTCATTAAAAGAAAATCCGTAACACAAACTTGTTAAAACAAAAATAACGTGTCCCCCGCATGTAAATGAACTATTCGGTTGTATTTGACAATTATTGTAATACCAATTGGAAGCGTAGCTTGATAAATTAAAACCGTAATAACTTGGGTCTTTGCCGTACGAGCAAAAGAAATAACCGTTATCGTTAGTGTCGATATAGACTCCTAACCAATGCAATCCTTAGTTTGAGGATGGTTCCGAATTGACTACGAAACAATAGGGTTTCCGTTCTGGTGGGTCGGGTAAAATATCTTTCGGGAACACTCCTATGAAGTAGGGTCTCGTTCTAGGATCTGTGCTTAAAAAAAGGTTTAATTCTTCCGTGTTCATTTAGCAACTTTTTGTAATTCCGGCTCGTAGAATGATCCCTTTATTATTTCGTCGATTTCGTCTTTTATTATGTAAGCAGTTGGAGTACGTAGTAGTACTTTATGTACGACAAAAATTTCATTCGTCCAATATCCAATGTATCCTTTACCAAAGGCGCCTTTGTCGGTCGTAATTCTCACCAAATCACCTTTTCGTAATTTTGGCTTGTTGCTTGTACGTTTCTTCTTGTAGTATAATCGTTTCCATATTAAATGCTCGTTATTTATATTTACGTTTTTCGGAGCTATACCGATTGTTGAATGAACAGTGGCGTTATATACATTTACAATTTTTTTAAATGTTTCGTGTAATTATAATTCTTATTTCTCGTCATTAATCGAAACATTCGCGTTTTCAATGTTCTATTCCATCTTTCTATCATGGCACATTTTAAATTACCGTAACTAGCGTACCAATGGATATCCCTACTTTTAAGATAGGCTTGCACTTTTTTGTTTTTAAACTCGCTTCCTTCGTCGGAATTTACCCGCGAAGGTGTACGTTGCTTAAAGATTGTACCGAGAGCTTTTATAATTTCTTTCGCCCCCTTTGTTTTTAACGGTAAAGCCCACGCGTATCTCGACAAGACGTCAATGACGGTTAGAATATAACGATATTTGTTATTGTATTTGGATAATTTGTTATTGTATTTGGATAATTTGTTATTGTATTTGGATAATTTGTTATTGTATTTGGATAATTTGTTATTGTATTTGGATAATTTGTTATTGTATTTGGATAATTTGTTATTGTATTTGGATAATTTGTTATTGTATTTGGATAATTGGGGTAAATCAATTAAATCGCATTGGAAAACCTCGTTCATACTAGTGAGGTACGTTTGATTTCTAGGATATATTTTTCTTCTGGGTTTATGTTTCGTATACGCGGGCTGGGAAATCAACCATTGTTCGATATCTTCCTTTGACACATTTGGTAGAGCTTTTTGGAATTTTCTCACCGATCCTAAACTCGCTGGATGTTGCGGATCGTAATATATATTTTCGATTTTACGCGCTATTCGTTTACTAACCATCTTTGAAGGTAATTGGATAATAAAGAAAAAAACCATCTGTGAATAAGCTTTTTATTTATCAAACGTAATTGTAAAAAACATCTCTTTTCAATTCCGTTACATTGTCGGTAATAATAAGAAATAATTGATCCAAATTTTCGTTCTTCTCTCCAAATCGTTTTTCAAACTCATTCTTCAGGTTCGTCTTATTTAACATCGATATCGCTTGTAGGATATTCAAGTCAGTATTCGAATTTGACGTGCAGGATACGTGGTGTTCGATTTCACCTTGGCAATTAAGATTACTGCAGCAGTTTGTGTTTTCCAGTAACTTTTCGGTAATGTCTCGCAAAATCATTGATCTGAATAATTCCTTGGTATTGGCTTTTATTTCCAATTGTCGGTCCAATTCCGGTTTTATTTGTTTCAATCGGTTCCACGTGGTTTTATTTAAACAAAATCCTTTACACGTAGCCATCCACAGTAAATCGTAACGATGAATATTCGAATTTTCGCATACGAATTGTCGAATGTCGATATACTTTGTTCCGGTTCCAGATACGTAACCTTCAACTTGAAAATTTTCCGGTAGGGTACTGTGGAAGCGGGGTAAGACGTCTTGGAAAAACAAGTTTATATAATCCACCAGCAACCATAAGTTTTGATATACTTTGTTACTAATAGTAACCACATACTCCGTTCTCGCATTATCGGAAATGGAAGTAATTAGATCATCGCCAGCTTCGGCTATCTCGATAGTTTGTTTATCGGAGAGATTGTACTGTTGTTCTTTCATGATTTTGACGCGATCATTTGACGTTAATTCGTTGGAGACGTTTAATTTTATATTTCATTCAACACCTTTTTAATTTCCTTAAAATCCCAACAATTACCGACGATAGTTACGTGTCTTTTGTTATTTCTAACTGTTACGAGAAGATTATTATCTTTTCGAGTTGGTAAATAAACGTACTCGTCCATACTCTCACTCTAAATTGTACAAAACGTTACGATCCCTCGTTATTAATAACTCGTTTTCGAACTCGGCGTATACTATGGCTGTTACCGGAAAAGTGAGTGCTTTTTTAAAACGTATAGTCAACCTTAAACTACCGTGTTTTTCTAAAGAACAATGCTCGGCACTAGCCTGCTTTTCCGGAGTAAAGTCAACAGCGTATAGAGTGTTACCTCTAGGATAATCAAAAAGACTAATGTAGTTTCCTTTATTTTTCCCATACATATCTAGAGCCATAAATAAGGAAGCGTATTCCCTACAGTAATGATCGAGAGTATAAACCGGTGTAAGTGGTTGATCAGGATAATTTTTATTCCCTACTGTAACTGATAAAAAGTTTAAATCTAGGTGTTCGAAATAAAATGGATTTTGAGATAAACGGCCATTGAATGCTATTGTTTTAACGAATCCGATAATCATTCGATTAGGAATTCTATCTAAAAATAAGTTTTCTTTAATCGTGTCACTGTTCCCGGTTTCGATACTAAAATACTTTGCCGCAGTTTGATTAATGGGATACACACACGGTGTTTTTTCCAAAACCATAGCATGCGCTAGCATAATTTCAGAGTTTGGTTTTATTTTCCGTACAAATAAAGAAGCTGATTTAATAAAGATTTTATAATTATTAATTGGATCGGCAGCAACACCTTGGGCCTCAGCGCCAGGTTGATAAATTATTCGAAAAGTATCCGGTGATCTAATAAATTTAAACTTAATATCAACGTTGTTCAATAAGAACTTGTTCATCTTACATACATCAACGTGTAATCTCCCTATCATTTCAAATATTTTAGACCCTCCGGTTCTAGTTCTTCTAGATTTCATTCCGATATTCTCATTATGGTGTGAATCGGCATTTGTTAGTTTTGAATCTTTGTAAAACATTTCTAACCCCAATTGCGTTTCTTTAGCTTTTTTCCCATAATTTAACATTGTTTCGAAATAAGCGATATATGGGGCCAAGTTATTCACGACTTGAACCTGAGTATCGTTAAACATAACTTCAATTTGATCAAATAAACTCCATAAGGTTAAATTAGCCGGGCCGAGTTTATCGTTTGGTGCGATAGCTTTCCATGTATTATCAGTTGTATCAATTCCTAATATTTGAGCCTTAACGTACAGTTTAATTTTTGAAGTGTCTATATAACTATCAGGAGTTCCGGGAATAAAAAATTCCAATGGACCACCATCCGTTATAGCATTAACAGTTTGTAGTTGTATATCGTTACTAGACACAATATTCAAATTAGAGACGGGTTTAGCGAAAAAATCTAATTCCGACATCATTCCTTCCATTTTGAATAACTTTATTTGTCACTGTTTCAGCGTAAACTAATTATTACTCGTGTAAATTCCCAACTTTTATACCCCTCCCTTTGATATTTAAGGGTTCTTCTTTAAGCTAAAAAATCAGTCTTCTTCCTTATTCTTTCCTATTCAAGAGCTTTTAGGATCTGCTCCCGTTGATATGTCGCCGAACCATCTACTTCCGACACCTTTCGCTTCTCGTCCAACAGCTTTTGCTGCTGGTTTGAGTATGGGTGTTATGAAGCGAACTAAACTCTTAAATATAGATCCCAAACCATTTCCTCTTTGAAATACTGGCCCAACAAACGCCACACCCGATTGTTGTAAATAATAATGATAATATCTATTCCGTACAGACATTATTAGTGATTACGGATCCTTCTAAAATGTAAAGCCGTAACGGTTTTTCCGAGTTTGAATGGAATTTTCGTTCCCGAATCTGTCGTTATATCTATCTCAACTAAATTAAAATTGGGTGTACGTACTGGATAATAATTAATTGGATTGAATGTTAACACGTGAGGTTTATTATCTCGACTGTTTTCAGGTCTTGGAATTGTACGTAAAAGCCCACCCCAAGAGTCACCTATTACCTGGGGGTATATGAGACTCGTATAAATGAATAAGGCTTGTACACCTCTATTTATATCTCCGAGATGTTTACTTTCCGTAACGGAGTGTCTACTTGACTCTTATCAAATCCTAACATGTAAATCTTTAAAAGAAACGACGCGGGTTGCCCCCTTCATATCAGTCAACGTAATATTATCGCCGTATCTTTCTTTCAGCTTGTTTTTTAAATGTTTGGTGGTGTACATGCATTTTGAAGGCGAAAATGCCTTAAATGTTTCTTCTAAATCATCCAAGGAATATTGACATTCGTCACTATTTTCCAAGAAGGAACATAATTTGGAAAAGGCTTCCCCTAGTTCTGGGTTTCCAGGTCGTCCTATATGTCATGATGATTCTTCTTCCAAGAAAAATTCGAGCTTGCATGGCCTATGGTACTTTGCTTCTGCGGCAACTAAATCTACCACCGAATTTACATGCGCATTAAAAATTTCCCCAAGTTCATCGTTTCGTTCAAGAGCGCGTTTCTTTATAGCGTCAGCTATCTCTTGGGTTGTCACTTCTGAAACTGGTATGCGATACCGTATTTCCTGTTTTTCTTTCCTTTCACTAAGTAAAATCTTTCCACAAAATAAACAGTTGGTCTTAAAGTCAAATTGTTCGAGAGATGATCGTAGTCTCACTGCATTATCAGTTAACTCATTTCCAGATGTCTCAGTGGAAGTGGCTTTTAGATGAGCCTCAATGCTCGAGGGACGCGTATAATTTTTCCTACAGAAAGTGTGAACTGAAATACTTGCCACATCTTGTAGTTTTACATGTAATTGATCCTTCCTTTTCAAACTGCATTCGATTAATGTTTTAATCCCCCTTGTCACGATGACAGTTTCGCAACTGAAAGGCTCAGAACCCAAAACGCACTTATTCGCCTAATTCATCTTAAATTTTAACTAACGTTAGGTTAAATTAAATATTTTTCAAATACTTTTGAAAAAAATAGTGATGCTATAGACATAGCTTACTCTATTGGGAAATTGGAACAGAAACTAAAACTGTAAATCCACCCTGAAGCTAAAATAATCGATAACGATTGAGGCACCACGCAGTTCCATGAACGGCTACCAGGCTTAAATTACTAGACACGCCGAAATGTGCGTGGGGTCTCAAACGATTCAATAAATCTCGAGATTAATTTGATTGATATTAAAACAGAGAAATTAGTATGATTGAGCGTAAACAAATGTAAATAACGATGATTTTAGAAAAAAATTAAAGTACGTTTAACATTTAAGAATTTTGGAAAGCAGAATATTTTTGAATTTTTTTATTATGATTAGCGTGAGCACCTCTGTAATAATAATGTAAGGGCTACAAAATTGCATCTGTTTGGATTGTAATCGTCATAAGACATCGTTTAAAACAAACTTCATGTAAATCGGTCTATTAGATCTCGAGATATAGAAACATCCGGTATGGCGGCCATTTTCCAATATGGCGGCGAAAGCCGGCACCGGAGGCTTGGGGACTTTTGGGACGTTAATTAGGACCATAAGCTCTTTGGATTCTGAAATTTTCAGCTTGGTCATATTTAGTTCCTTTCTTTGGCCAAAAAATGCGTATTTACCCTGTACTACCTGTCATCTGTCAGTGTCATCTAGACCCCATCACCCATCCCTACACACAGCAGACATCTAAGCGAAAAAGGAAACCCCACCCTTACTCTTTCTAATAAAGCAAACGGTAATCATGTTAAATCTCACCGAAGTGCAACGACTTAACGACCACTATTTAAAAACTATTTTCGAGAGCACTATTCGAATAAGCGTTTTATAAGGGTAAACCTATGTTCAATTCTTAGTAGTTTTAAGGAGGTGCCATCTGGTGAGCGACTTCTCATCTTCTATTTAAAATACCAATATTTAAAAATGTAGTTGTTTTAGGAGAAAAATGTTAACCCTTGGTTGTGCCAAGAAATATATTCGCAATTCCTATGGTTATTTTGAATTCCAAGAAAATTACATGCTCACTCAAAATTTAACATTATTATTTTATAATAATAACTGAAAGCCTTCAAAAACATCAAATAATTATTAATGTAAGATCGGGGAGGATGGTCCCGTATTTGTTTCTTTTAAACCATATGGCTAATGAAACAAAAGTAACGAATTCCATGCCCTTCATTAGTTTTTCATCGTAAGAAGCATATAAAGGGAAGATTTCAAGAAAATTAGCCTCTTGTCATGACAGTGTGTGTTGTGTTAATTATAGCCCTAATTTTAGAGGACTTAATGAGACAGATGTAATCCCACACCTGACAAGAGATAGTAATAGCTCATTTAGTGGTTATTAACATGGAAACTATTGTCCTCAAAATATATGGCTATTGATTGATTATACGCATAATGTCGCAAGCATATTATGTTACCGTACTTAATTTTAAATATTCTAAAAGCACTAATATTTCGATTGTATGTACAAATTGATATGAATCTCCACTCTGATGAAAAAAAAATCGGTTAACGCGAGTTCGCATTTTGCGCTTCTATAAAAGACTAGTAGTTAATAGTGATACGCGGTTCTAAAGTCTAGACTCTGACAGCCATGATAAACGAGCTACTTTTCTTAGAGAAACCCTCCCCCCTTTCACCTTCCCTTCTGGGCTACACATTGCATCCGACGATAAGAATAGAGCCAACGTTAAAATCCTCCTTCAAGGAAAAGTCGCACGAACGAACGTTTTTCGATTTAACGAGTAAAAGAAGACTTTGGTTAACGATAGCGCAAAAAGAAATTCATGCACTGAAGTATCAACTATAACCCTTTCACCCCCGTTTTGTGAAAATGCCGAATATTGAAGCACATACTATCACCGGTCTACAAGTTTCTATATTTTACGAATGGTCGTTAATTATTTTCAAGCCTGCTCTTGCAAATCTTAAAACATGACAATACTATACATTCATGGCTCCAATTTTCTTACGAAATCAGGAGAGCTGATACTACTCAAACGTTCTCCATGGAATAACTTGACTTGATCCGGTAGAGTTTGGTCTAGCATTCCTCCATATCTCCAGAATAATCCGGGTTTCGGCACCATAATGTTTTCAGATATAAATAATGCCGGGAAACTTGAATGAATACTTGAAAAATTTAATCACAAAAGCATACTTTTTATATAACTATACTTCTTATTTAACACGCCATCTGAATTATCCAAATGCGTTTATTAAATGCATGCTATTAATCTTTCTTAAAATTAGTTCCGATTCATACAAATGAAACTAGGGTGGTTTTCCTCTGACATGCAAAAAAATCATATTTTGGGAAACTGATGTTCACAGATTGTCCCTTTAAATTTGTGAGATAAAGCATCTTAGGGTGGGCGGACTTGGGCGAATTTTTACCCTTATCTTATCCTGAAATCTGCTTTCTTCCTCATTCACGTCCCACCAATGCAAATTTATGAAACTATGAAAGAAAAAACCCGAGAAAAATTCAAAAAGGGGGAAATTCTCTTTTCCATTTTTGTGGAAGATTTTCCGTTAATTACTTTCCGCATTAAAAACTCTGTAAATTAGCCATAATTGTTTCGCTTTATTAAAAGAGGAACATCCATCATTGGCTGGCCTACGCTTGTCATCACCCCGACCCCTTTTGTCGATTAACGGAGCGCATCTCAAGGCGGGTTTAGTGATAATGGTTAAATATATCAAAGTGTAATCGTAATATAATTAATATAAGTATTATTATCTTTGGATCATATTTACATTATACTTTGATATATAATAAATAGAGATGGGCCGATACCAGTTTTAACCGATACCGATATCATTCGATATTTGGGAAACCGATACGTACCGATACCGATATTTTACCCGATACTTCGAATAAACCGATATTTAACCGATACCGATATATTAACCGATATCAATAAGAAAATAGATGCTATAATATAGGTTGTAGAGATGGGCCGATACTGATCCCATATCGGTATCGGTTCCGATATTTGACTTTAAACGATATATCGGTATTGGTTGACGATGAACCGATATTTTTCCTTAAGAAATATCGGTTCATTTTTAACCGATACCGATATATCGGTTAAAGTCAAATATCGGTACCGATACCGATATGGGATCGGTATCGGCCCATCTCTAATAATAAATAACAAAAACTGGAAACTCGAAAGTACAAAATATTTCCAAAATAAAATGACGACTTGTCTTTTTTAACTAGTATATGCTAAGAGGCTCTTTTATCCTTATAATTCAAGTAATTGTTAGTGATTTATCATTCAGTTATCGAAAGCAAAAAGTTAAATTAATTCGAAACTTGAAAAATATTTGCGAAACTAACTTTTAGTTTTTTTTGTCATTTCAAAATATTAATTTTTATTTTTATCAACAGTTTTATAGCAATTTTCGCTTATAAGTTATTAGATAAACTAAATTCAGGTACTTTTTATATAAATGAGAAATCATCACGGTTAACATAGAATTGAGATGTTATCACCATCAATACGTTACTGAAAGACCTAAAAAGTCATGTAGCGCCATCTAAGGCATTTTAAACGAGTATCGGTTTAGTATCATATTAAAGCAACCGATCCGATACTATCGGGAAACCCCGAGTATCGGTACCAATACCGATATGGTATCGGTACCGGTTCGTTTTTTGTAAAAAATAGCTTCTCATCCTTATATTGCCAGGTTAAAAAAAACAAATCCGACGAAGCACGGGCTTTAATAATATAGGCGGCTAAGCATGGATGATTTCATAAACACATAACAAAAGACTTATTTATCTGTAAAATGATGACTTTAAAAATCAAAGCCTTTCTGGCTTTTCCCCGAAATGGTTGAAATTTCATGAGGGGAAGGGACGGTTACTGTTTATTTTTAAATTCATAACAATGTAAGCTTAGCGGTTCGGACGGCCAACACCTACAACACTTTGTACTTTGGTTCCCTGAACGCTCAATACAATAGAGTGAATGGTCAGCGCCTCCACAAAGACGGTCAAGGGTAAGTTTTTAAAATTTAGAATTGAAGTGTAACGAGGACTTTTAGGTTTTGCCTTGAATAAGTTAATAATTGATTGTGAATAGTTTTAAATTTTGAATAATTTGAAATTACACGTTACAACAAAGAATAGAAAACGTAAAAAATTAAGTGAACAAAATGGAATGACTGAAGTACCAGATATTGAAGTTTTTCAGTTTAGAGGCATGCTTATAAAACATAAATTATTTGGAAAAAATGCTTATCTTCAGTTCTCTTCACCAAAATTCTGTTGCCCAAAATATTATATTATGAAATTTTGCAATATTTTCAAAAGAGCTCGCATCGAAGCTTTACTATGTAACAAACAAATGCGACATCGTTAAAATTTGCCGCAAGCATGTCCAATGTATAGTTCTTGAAAGGAAATATTGCTGATTAAAAGGGATAATTGCGTTTAATTTCATCTACTATTCGTTTAAAATACAACTTAATCATCTCTTTTATCCAAATTTGAATGAACGATTTATAAGTCATTTTGAATTTCCAACACAAGAAGGGGGAACCAATAGAAGAATAGCCGCGAAGCGAGTCATGGAACGAGTGACGTACATCACGTAGAGGGTCTATTTTTGACGTTTTTGTCTGTCTGTGTGTGTGAATGTCTGTTGTTAATCCCCAGGGGACCGCGTTCGCAGTTTGCAAAATCGGAGCCAATGTGTTCTCATAATTAATACCGAAGGGACATTAATGAAAACTGCCTTTGTAGACAAAGACTTGAAAAAGTAGAATGTAAGAGATACCCAAAGTTTCGCGATTTTGCAAGAAGCGTACGGGATTTGGTGTAAATGTTGGACCTCTCGATTTAACTATAAGGACAGCTTTTATAAATTTCCTAATATCTATGTAAGAACCTTCTCATCATTTTGTGAAAAATTATTACGAGGTTGTATGATTATTGTTGTATCTAAAGCATGGTTCTCACTTGGCGTAAATCACGACTTTTCTCCCGACGTCAAGCGACAACCGAAAAAAAACCTAGCTACGCTGGACAGAAATTACGTTGAGTGTGGCGATATTAGCTTTCTATTTTTTCGGCCGCGTTCAACGTTAACGCTCTGCGCGAGCCAATGAGCAATAAGCTAGAGTCGTGACGTCATTTTCGACCACGCGTGTTCGGAAGAGGCCGGCCGCGGTCCGCCATCTTTTTATTTATTTCGTACCTGATCGAGTCAATAACTAGTACAAATTCCTGAGAATGCCGAAGTTAAATGCTGAAAGGTTTATTGAAAAGGTTAGGAACGATACAAATATGTATGATATTAGAAACATAGATTGCAACGAAGAAAGACAATAGATGGGCCACAATTAGTGCAGTGTTCAGTTTATCTGTTAAGCCTTGGTTCCATTATTTGCATGAACTACGCTAAGTGAAAACGCTATAACGCTGGACGACAACGTAAAAGCAAATCTGACGTTTGACGTCCAGCTGCAAAGTAGTGTTTCTCGGTCAAGTGAAAACCATACTTTATACAAATTAAGTTTTGTCAACGTGTCCTGTGGATAAGGGAGTGGCTCAGTTATATTTTTGTATATGAAAACAAAGGTTTCGGTGTTATTACGTTTCTATAGTTACTAAAACACAGCTTTGCATTATGATCATTACCATTTTTTAACATCAATTTGCGAGATCGATTTGTTTCACAAGCCTAACCCTTATGTTTATGCGTAAATTTGCTAGTTTATCATTTTTCTGGTACAATTTTATCGTGTAATTTTTCTGGCGCAATGATTTTCATGAAACCATAGATTTTTTTTCCAATTTCGGGTTGTTACTTTGAAGGAAACAAAACCTAATTTCTGAAACGTTGTGTTCATTAGTGAGAATTTAAAAGTAATGTAAAAGTTAATAGTTGGATATTTTAAAAAGGCCTATAGAACAGGACTTTTGGGGTTTGACCTAGAACATTTTTGAACATAAAGATGAAAATTGGTACATGGGTTGTTTATGACCCTAGAAAAATATACTGAAAGTCCCCTGCTGTAAAGCGTGAGCTTTCGCCACCATCTTCGAAAATAACCGTCGGGAATGCCAGTTACAATGTATTCCACACTCTTCCTCAAAAGTTATGAAAATCGGTGTACCTTATAGTTTGGTCTAGATTCTGTTGTATTCCGTTTTTGTGAATTTCATTTTTCAAAAGAGCACGAAGAAGGAACTTCGCTACGACTCAAATATGTCCATTAAAATTGTCATCGATAGAGTGAGTATTATTTACTTGATCCAGCTTGGGGCAATGTTATGCAACAGTGCCATAATCTTCAGCGCACTTAAAACCACGTCGTTCTACTGATATCTCTCCTTTAATGTCTTTTCCTGACAAAGAGGGAAATTAATTGAAGTTCATAAGATATATTCTATAAGTTTATCACTGGTTACTGAAAGGTTGTCGTGAAGTGACGTAGGTGAAACATCATAGGCCAAGTACAAACTAAACAGGAAGATGGACTGCGAAACCGAGTGTAGTCAATTCTCGCTTGTCGTTCTCGAACTAGCTCTATATAAGTCTCTATCATTGCGAAGTATAGGTATTGTCATACTTATGGAACATATCTTATAAACTTACGCTATCTGCAAAACCTTACCTAATACGTTCCTTGTTAGCTCTATAGGTGAAATCATATATTGTGTTTTACTTGTCGATAATTATGATCTAACGCTAAAACTACGACAATATTTTTCTTGCCGTCTTAAGCAATATTATGACGATGTGCGAAAAACTCTTTACATTACAAAATTCCATCCAGGAGATTTACCAATTCTCGAATTCCTATGCTTTACGAAAGATGGGTAAATTTAGAATGGGTTGCCAGCTCAATTTAGCTTATTAAAAATGTTCAATATTTATGTTAGAATGAACGTAACGTTTATTCCCACAGATAATATATTTTACACGGTAAGGACTGGCATCGGATTAAAGCGGGTGGAATCACTTGAGCTTGAAAAATTTCAATTATATTTAAATTCCGTTTAGGATGGAGATGTTTTTCGGCGTGTGACAACGGTTGACTCTGAGACTCTGACTTATTTAAGTGGATTTAATCGAACTCTAACACACATAAATTTGATTACCGAATATAACATATTGTCATATTTCCAAGAAGCCGAATACCATATATCACTGAGTGGAGTATTTCAGGTCTTTCTTCCAAAGGTGTGTATATATATTCATCTTTGGTAGACTTCTACCAAAACCTTTCACGCTTTCTTAGGTGTGGATGATTATCGTTCTCTTTCTCGTCTTATTCAATTTCTTCGCGATTGCCAATCGAATTGTAACGGGAGCACGCAGGGATTTTTTTGGTTTTTCCGCCATTTTCGAGAACAAATACCAGACTGCCAAGAAAGTTTTAATGTCCACCTATTTCGTAGGTAGTCTCATATTGATGGAAATCTTCAAAGCCAACCTGTCTACGAAATTGACGGTTGATATTGACCGTAACATAAACAATTTTGACGATATTTTCAACTACCCCAACAAACGGATTGTAGTGGACAATGACGCAAACCTAATTTTTTCCTTGGAGGTACAAAGAGTGTCCTAAATAACGGCGCACGAAGAAAAACCTATAATAGACCAAGGCTCATTTAATTGAATGAAGTTAAAACATTTCTTCGATTATAGTTAATGATATTCCAATCCTAAAAGTAATTTATACAGTTTGGTTCAAAACTAACAGAGTAACATCTCTTTTAGTATGTCGGGAAACACTTCTTGTAGTTTCTCTATACAAATTTCTTCAAGTATTAAATTTTCTCGGTTTTTATTTAACTTTACTTCTCAGTTTAAGTGAATAACTGAGGGGTACTTTGTTCATGCACTTGCACCGCAATCCTTCAAATGACTTGAACGATATTTATTGTTTGCGAAACAGCCGAAGTTATTTTCTTCGTGTTTCGATGAAATGGATAAGGAACCTAGTGTATATTCCGATTGTATAATTGACATACATGTTTATGGTATAGGATATGCGCACGGGTGTTATGGGGGAAATCGTACAACGATACGTACAATTCTCCAGAAAGGAGGGAGACAACGACGACGTCTTCAATGAAGGGAACGCCATCTACATGGGCAGAATTCGTCATTTGGAGTACTATTGTCTTCAAAACTACCGCGCTCAAAAAGCTTTACATTACGCTAGTGATAATTTATTTTCCGTTGCAACCGCTTTTCAATTGTCCAAGGCGGCTTCGACTACAGTGAAAGACGCGGTGAATATAAGGTAATAGGCATTTTATAAGCAATATCGTTTGGTAACATTTTCTCTACGGGCCAGACTTATGAACTTTTGGGAAACTGGACATGATATCAGAAGCAATTATCTGTTGAACAGGAACGCGTGTTCAAAAGTTCTGAACGTAAAACTAAAGTTGGAGTTTTCGAAGACATCCCTCGGTGATGTTGGCGCAATATTTCTCGTGTACATCTTTACATTGATGATGTCCTTTTTCTTAATGCTTGGCCACTTACGACACGCTTTCAAAAATAGAAACATGGAACAAAGACTCAGAGATCTTGAACTGCGAACCTACAGCTTGCACTAAATATTACAAAAACACCCATCTGGAACCGTACCTCGCGCGAGAAATGGACAATACTATCAATTTTGAATGAAAAACGAGTGTTAGAATTTAAAATATTTTGTTTTTCAAATTAGTGTTCGTAGTGACGTATAAAATTTTTCACATGTTTCTAGTGAAGTATGGGATTTTAAACACGTTTCTAGTGACGCAGGAGATTTTAAACAAGTTTCAAGTGATGCAGGAGATTTACCAGTTTATAGCGATGTAAAAGATGTGGTAAAAGTTTCTGGTAATTTAGGACATCTAAATGACGATTTCCCTATTGGTAAAGTTGGCCAGTTATTTAACAAAGACTCAGAGGTCTTGAACTGCGGACCTACAGAATGCACTGAATATTACAAAAAACAAGCTCTGTAAACTTTGAGTGAAAACCCACGTTTTATTTTAAAAATATATTTTTCAAATTAGTGTTTCTAGTGATAGACAAGATTCTATAGGTGTTTCTATACAGGTAGCAAAATCACGTTGACACAAAGATTTAATATAATGTTGAATAAACGTGCTTATTAATGTCTTTCACACAGTGCGCAAATCATCTTAAAACACGGTATTTCCAAACGTGTTTAGTTTGTAAAAATTACATTAAGGTTCCGTATCGTGTTTTGTAGAACGTGTATTACTGGTTAGATTAACGTGTATACATAACCACACGGAGTAAAAACTGAGGTCTTATACCTTCAAGTTGTTGATTATAATATGGCATGATCTTGAAATATTATTGCACAAAAATTGTAACCCTAGCGTAGATACGAAAATATATTCCGTTGTATACCTGTACCCCTTGCCTGGTTCCCTATAATGGAATCTCGGGCATGAGTGATCTGGCGAAAAAGGGTGTAGCCATCTAGTTAGATAAAAGTGTTTCAGTGGTGTAGTTTTGGTTTGAGCCACCGGGGACGCCTCTTCGTTAACGACCCGGTATACACGATTCAATCAGTTATACATCGGAAGAAAATTCAGCGAGATCAGAAGCCCATAACAGACAGAATCTATAGCGGTATAATTTTGTGTAAGAGAAAAATTTTAACAAAGCTGTGGGGATACTAGCTTTCGAAGGGCGAACTTCCGTCCTACATCACCTCACCCTTCGAAAAGTCTTGCCGGCGGAGCGAAAATCATGTAGTTAAGAAAGGGTGAATATGAAACCTGGTTTTAAAATAAAAAAAGACACCCAGCTTGTACTTTTGTCTGTTAGTAACGCTTTCATAGCGTTAAGCTTACAAAATACGATTAGTTACCTTAATAAACGTATTTTTAAATATTAAGCATTCTCATCTAAAATTAATTTGGTTGTTGTAAGGTTAAAATACAAAATGTTAGCATGATGGGCTAACAGGATTTTGTTTATTCATTTTTGAGTAACGTTTTTAAAATTTTTAGTTGCAGGAAGTACATTTCCACGTTCAAGAATTAAGCGTAAACAACGCATCTAGGGATTGAAACAATCTCATCGCATAACCAAAATTAGTTCATGCTAAGATACTTCCTGAAGGTGCTCCAGCACATTAACTATTTACGACTGAAAACTATTATCTTATCGAATAATCTTATCATTTCACGATTAAAAATTTAATATTAAAATGCCAAAGTGAGCTCCTTGCATTTTATCATTGTTAGATATATTCGTGGTATAAAATGATGTATGGTCCTTGTCACTTCAAGTAGTGAACTTCCATACCGTTGAATCAAATGGTAATAAGATTTTCCCCTGTAAAATAAGCTCCGTATTCCTACGAGGGAAGAGTTACGGTCTGAAGGAGATACACCTTTGATGTTTCTTCGACTAACTGGTTCGTTGTTGGAACAAATCCTCATTGGGGAATTGCTAACATCTGATGCTCTCTCTATCCGATTTCGTGGACTCTCTTAGGCGCCGGCGGTTTTCGTCTTACCAAACCCCAAATCAGTTTATTCCCTACTACTACAAACTGCCCTTTATGTGTGTTTCTTGGAATGAATAATAATGTTCGTTTATGATTTTTCGTTTTTAGATCATAACTATTCCCTTGGTCAAGATCTTAACTCCTTAGCTCACACCGTTAAACAACTTCAGACCCAGATTAATGTGGCTAATATTGAAGACCTACAAAAAGAAATTACAGAACTTAAATCATTGAACAAAACTCTAGTTGAAGAAAATATGAACTTCAAGAAAGCAGTGCTTAAAATTAAGGAGCTTGAGAAAGGGTAAGCGGAGTCTGCAAAAGTTATTTCTGAAGTTAGAGCTCTAAATTTTCAATATAAAAAAATTTTGCTTTGAACCAGAGTTACGAGACTCTAAATTTGGGTGTGACGCTATTTCTATGGCATGTTTTTGAATATTTCGCTTAATTTCTCGGCCCCTGTATAGTAGGATGGGGGACAAATTGGACTATAACATATTCAAAGGACATCCGCGTATCTCTAGTAGAAACAGAGTTACGAGCCTGCAAAGTATAGTCTAAAGCATTTCCTATGGAGGGGTTTGTTTCTTTACGTTTTGCTTAAGTACTTGGCCCCTGTTTGTCGCAGCCCAAAGTATTTAGTATGGTTAGATGGGGGGCAAATCGGACTATATTATACTCAAAGGACATCCTCTTATCTCTAGTAGAACCAGAGTTACGAGACTCTAAATTTGGGTGTGACGCTATTTCTATGGCATGTTTTTGAATATTTCGCTTAATTTCTCGGCCCCTGTTTGACGCAACCCGAAACCTTTGGTATAGTAGGATGGGGGACAAATTGGACTATAACATACTCAAAGGACATCCCCGTATCTCTAGTAGAAACAAAGTTACGAGCCTGCAAAGTATAGTCTAATGCATTTCCTATGGTGGGGTTTGTTTCTTTACGTTTTGCTTAAATACTCGGCCCCTGTTTTTCGCAGCCCAAAGTTTTTAGTATGGTTAGATGGATGACAAATTGGACTATATTATAATCAAAGGACTTCCCCTTATCTTTAGTAGAACCAGAGTTACGAGACTAAATTTGGGTGTGAGCTATTTCTATGGCATGTTTTTGAATATTTCGCTTAATTTCTCGGCGCCTGTTTGACGCAACCCGAAACCTTTGGTATAGTAGGATGGGGGACAAATTGGACTATAACATACTCAAAGGACATCCCCGTATCTCTAGTAGAAACAGAGTTACGAGCCTGCAAAGTATAGTCTAAAGCATTTCCTATGGAGGGGTTTGTTTCTTTACGTTTTGCTTAAGTACTCGGCCCCTGTTTGTCGCAGCCCAAAGTATTTAGTATGGTTAGATGGGGGGCAAATTGGACTATATTATACTCAAAGGACATCCTCTTATCTCTAGTAGAACCAGAGTTACGAGACTCTAAATTTGGGTGTGACGCTATTTCTATGGCATGTTTTTGAACATTTCGCTTAATTTCTCGGCCCCTGTTTGACGCAACCCCAAACCTTTGGTATAGTAGGATGGGGGACAAATTGGACTATAACATACTCAAAGGACATCCCCGTATCTCTAGTAGAAACAGAGTTACGAGCCTGCAAAGTATAGTCTAAAGCATTTCCTATGGAGGGGTTTGTTTCTTTACGTTTTGCTTAAGTACTCGGCCCCTGTTTGTCGCAGCCCAAAGTTTTTAGTATGGTTAGATGGGGGGCAAATTGGACTATATTATACTCAAAGGACATCCTCTTATCTCTAGTAGAAACAGAGTTACGAGACTCTAAAGTTGGGTGTGACGCTATTCCTATGGCATGTTTTTGAATATTTCGCTTAATTTCTCGGCCCCTGTTTGACGCAACCCCAAACCTTTGGTATAGTAGGATGGGGGACAAATTGGACTGTAACATACTCAAAGGACATCCCCGTATCTCTAGTAGAAAGAAAGTTACGAGCCTGCAAAGTATAGTCTAATGCATTTCCTATGGTGGGGTTTGTTTCTTTACGTTTTGCTTAAATACTCGGCCCCTGTTTGTCGCAGCCCAAAGTTTTTAGTATGGTTAGATGGATGACAAATTGGACTATATTATACTCAAAGGACTTCCCCTTATCTTTAGTAGAACCAGAGTTACGAGACTAAATTTGGGTGTGACGCTATTTCTATGGCATGTTTTTGAACATTTCGCTTAATTTCTCGGCCCCTGTTTGACGCAACCCCAAACCTTTGGTATAGTAGGATGGGGGACAAATTGGACTATAACATACTCAAAGGACATCCCCGTATCTCTAGTAGAAACAGAGTTACGAGCCTGCAAAGTATAGTCTAAAGCATTTCCTATGGAGGGGTTTGTTTCTTTACGTTTTGCTTAAGTACTCGGCCCCTGTTTGTCGCAGCCCAAAGTTTTTAGTATGGTTAGATGGGGGGCAAATTGGACTATATTATACTCAAAGGACATCCTCTTATCTCTAGTAGAAACAGAGTTACGAGACTCTAAAGTTGGGTGTGACGCTATTCCTATGGCATGTTTTTGAATATTTCGCTTAATTTCTCGGCCCCTGTTTGACGCAACCCCAAACCTTTGGTATAGTAGGATGGGGGACAAATTGGACTGTAACATACTCAAAGGACATCCCCGTATCTCTAGTAGAAAGAAAGTTACGAGCCTGCAAAGTATAGTCTAATGCATTTCCTATGGTGGGGTTTGTTTCTTTACGTTTTGCTTAAATACTCGGCCCCTGTTTGTCGCAGCCCAAAGTTTTTAGTATGGTTAGATGGATGACAAATTGGACTATATTATACTCAAAGGACTTCCCCTTATCTTTAGTAGAACCAGAGTTACGAGACTAAATTTGGGTGTGACGCTATTTCTATGGCATGTTTTTGAACATTTCGCTTAATTTCTCGGCCCCTGTTTGACGCAACCCCAAACCTTTGGTATAGTAGGATGGGGGACAAATTGGACTATAACATACTCAAAGGACATCCCCGTATCTCTAGTAGAAACAGAGTTACGAGCCTGCAAAATATAGTCTAAAGCATTTCCTATGGTGGGGTTTGTTTCTTTACGTTTTGCTTAAATACTCGGCCCCTGTTTGTCGCAGCCCAAAGTTTTTAGTATGGTTAGATGGATGACAAATTGGACTATATTATACTCAAAGGACTTCCCCTTATCTTTAGTAGAACCAGAGTTACGAGACTAAATTTGGGTGTGACGCTATTTCTATGGCATGTTTTTGAACATTTCGCTTAATTTCTCGGCCCCTGTTTGACGCAACCCCAAACCTTTGGTATAGTAGGATGAAGGACAAATTGAACTATAACATACTCAAAGGACATCCCCGTATCTCTAGTAGAAACAGAGTTACGAGCCTGCAAAGTATAGTCTAAAGCATTTCCTATGGAGGGGTTTGTTTCTTTACGTTTTGCTTAAGTACTCGGCCCCTGTTTGTCGCAGCCCAAAGTATTTAGTATGGTTAGATGGGGGGCAAATCGGACTATATTATACTCAAAGGACATCCTCTTATCTCTAGTAGAACCAGAGTTACGAGACTCTAAATTTGGGTGTGACGCTATTTCTATGGCATGTTTTTGAATATTTCGCTTAATTTCTCGGCCCCTGTTTGACGCAACCCCAAACCTTTGGTATAGTAGGATGGGGGACAAATTGGACTATAACATACTCAAAGGACATCCCCGTATCTCTAGTAGAAACAGAGTTACGAGCCTGCAAAGTATAGTCTAAAGCATTTCCTATGGAGGGGTTTGTTTCTTTACGTTTTGCTTAAGTACTCGGCCCCTGTTTGTCGCAGCCCAAAGTTTTTAGTATGGTTAGATGGGGGGCAAATTGGACTATATTATACTCAAAGGACATCCTCTTATCTCTAGTAGAAACAGAGTTACGAGACTCTAAAGTTGGGTGTGACGCTATTCCTATGGCATGTTTTTGAATATTTCGCTTAATTTCTCGGCCCCTGTTTGACGCAACCCCAAACCTTTGGTATAGTAGGATGGGGGACAAATTGGACTGTAACATACTCAAAGGACATCCCCGTATCTCTAGTAGAAAGAAAGTTACGAGCCTGCAAAGTATAGTCTAATGCATTTCCTATGGTGGGGTTTGTTTCTTTACGTTTTGCTTAAATACTCGGCCCCTGTTTGTCGCAGCCCAAAGTTTTTAGTATGGTTAGATGGATGACAAATTGGACTATATTATACTCAAAGGACTTCCCCTTATCTTTAGTAGAACCAGAGTTACGAGACTAAATTTGGGTGTGACGCTATTTCTATGGCATGTTTTTGAACATTTCGCTTAATTTCTCGGCCCCTGTTTGACGCAACCCCAAACCTTTGGTATAGTAGGATGGGGGACAAATTGGACTATAACATACTCAAAGGACATCCCCGTATCTCTAGTAGAAACAGAGTTACGAGCCTGCAAAATATAGTCTAAAGCATTTCCTATGGTGGGGTTTGTTTCTTTACGTTTTGCTTAAATACTCGGCCCCTGTTTGTCGCAGCCCAAAGTTTTTAGTATGGTTAGATGGATGACAAATTGGACTATATTATACTCAAAGGACTTCCCCTTATCTTTAGTAGAACCAGAGTTACGAGACTAAATTTGGGTGTGACGCTATTTCTATGGCATGTTTTTGAACATTTCGCTTAATTTCTCGGCCCCTGTTTGACGCAACCCCAAACCTTTGGTATAGTAGGATGAAGGACAAATTGAACTATAACATACTCAAAGGACATCCCCGTATCTCTAGTAGAAACAGAGTTACGAGCCTGCAAAGTATAGTCTAAAGCATTTCCTATGGAGGGGTTTGTTTCTTTACGTTTTGCTTAAGTACTCGGCCCCTGTTTGTCGCAGCCCAAAGTATTTAGTATGGTTAGATGGGGGGCAAATCGGACTATATTATACTCAAAGGACATCCTCTTATCTCTAGTAGAACCAGAGTTACGAGACTCTAAATTTGGGTGTGACGCTATTTCTATGGCATGTTTTTGAATATTTCGCTTAATTTCTCGGCCCCTGTTTGACGCAACCCCAAACCTTTGGTATAGTAGGATGGGGGACAAATTGGACTGTAACATACTCAAAGGACATCCCCGTATCTCTAGTAGAAACAAAGTTACGAGCCTGCAAAGTATAGTCTAATGCATTTCCTATGGTGGGGTTTGTTTCTTTACGTTTTGCTTAAGTACTCGGCCCCTTTTTGTCGCAGCCCAAAGTTTTTAGTATCGTTAGATGGGGAGCGAATTTGACTATATTATACTCAAAGGACATCCTCTTATCTCTAGTAGAAACAGAGTTACGATACTCTAAAGTTGGGTGTGACGCTATTCCTATGGCATGTTTTTGAATATTTCGCTTAATTTCTCGGCCCCTGTTTGACGCAACCCCAAACCTTTGGTAAAGTAGGATGGGGGACAAATTGGACTATAACATATTCAAAGGACATCCGCGTATCTCTAGTAGAAACAGAGTTACGAGCCTGCAAAGTATAGTCTAAAGCATTTCCTATGGAGGGGTTTGTTTCTTTACGTTTTGCTTAAGTACTCGGCCCCTGTTTGTCGCAGCCCAAAGTATTTAGTATGGTTAGATGGGGGGCAAATCGGACTATATTATACTCAAAGGACATCCTCTTATCTCTAGTAGAACCAGAGTTACGAGACTCTAAATTTGGGTGTGACGCTATTTCTATGGCATGTTTTTGAATATTTCGCTTAATTTCTCGGCCCCTGTTTGACGCAACCCCAAACCTTTGGTATAGTAGGATGGGGGACAAATTGGACTGTAACATACTCAAAGGACATCCCCGTATCTCTAGTAGAAACAAAGTTACGAGCCTGCAAAGTATAGTCTAATGCATTTCCTATGGTGGGGTTTGTTTCTTTACGTTTTGCTTAAATACTCGGCCCCTGTTTGTCGCAGCCCAAAGTTTTTAGTATGGTTAGATGGATGACAAATTGGACTATATTATACTCAAAGGACATCCTCTTATCTCTAGTAGAACCAGAGTTACGAGACTCTAAATTTGGGTGTGACGCTATTCCTATGGCATGTTTTTGAATATTTCGCTTAATTTCTCGGCCCCTGTTTGACGCAACCCCAAACCTTTGGTAAAGTAGGATGGGGGACAAATTGGACTATAACATATTCAAAGGACATCCGCGTATCTCTAGTAGAAACAGAGTTACGAGCCTGCAAAGTATAGTCTAAAGCATTTCCTATGGAGGGGTTTGTTTCTTTACGTTTTGCTTAAGTACTCGGCCCCTGTTTGTCGCAGCCCAAAGTATTTAGTATGGTTAGATGGGGGGCAAATCGGACTATATTATACTCAAAGGACATCCTCTTATCTCTAGTAGAACCAGAGTTACGAGACTCTAAATTTGGGTGTGACGCTATTTCTATGGCATGTTTTTGAATATTTCGCTTAATTTCTCGGCCCCTGTTTGACGCAACCCCAAACCTTTGGTATAGTAGGATGGGGGACAAATTGGACTGTAACATACTCAAAGGACATCCCCGTATCTCTAGTAGAAACAAAGTTACGAGCCTGCAAAGTATAGTCTAATGCATTTCCTATGGTGGGGTTTGTTTCTTTACGTTTTGCTTAAATACTCGGCCCCTGTTTGTCGCAGCCCAAAGTTTTTAGTATGGTTAGATGGATGACAAATTGGACTATATTATACTCAAAGGACTTCCCCTTATCTTTAGTAGAACCAGAGTTACGAGACTAAATTTGGGTGTGACGCTATTTCTATGGCATGTTTTTGAACATTTCGCTTAATTTCTCGGCCCCTGTTTGACGCAACCCCAAACCTTTGGTATAGTAGGATGAGGGACAAATTGGACTATAACATACTCAAAGGACATCCGCGTATCTCTAGTAGAAACAGAGTTACGAGCCTGCAAAGTATAGTCTAAAGCATTTCCTATGGAGGGGTTTGTTTCTTTACGTTTTGCTTAAGTACTCGGCCCCTGTTTGTCGCAGCCCAAAGTATTTAGTATGGTTAGATGAGGGGCAAATTGGACTATATTATACTCAAAGGACATTCTCTTATCTCTAGTAGAACCAGAGTTACGAGACTCTAAATTTGGGTGTGACGCTATTTCTATGGCATGTTTTTGAATATTTCGCTTAATATCTCGGCCCCTGTTTGACGCAACCCCAATTCTTTGGTAAAGTAGGATGGGGGACAAATTGGACTATAACATATTCAAAGGACATCCGCGTATCTCTAGTAGAAACAGAGTTACGAGCCTGCAAAGTATAGTCTAAAGCATTTCCTATGGAGGGGTTTGTTTCTTTACGTTTTGCTTAAGTACTCGGCCCCTGTTTGTCGCAGCCCAAAGTTTTTAGTATGGTTAGATGGGGGGCAAATTGGACTATATTATACTCAAAGGACATCCTCTTATCTCTAGTAGAAACAGAGTTACGAGACTCTAAAGTTGGGTGTGACGCTATTCCTATGGCATGTTTTTGAATATTTCGCTTAATTTCTCGGCCCCTGTTTGACGCAACCCCAAACCTTTGGTATAGTAGGATGGGGGACAAATTGGACTGTAACATACTCAAAGGACATCCCCGTATCTCTAGTAGAAAGAAAGTTACGAGCCTGCAAAGTATAGTCTAATGCATTTCCTATGGTGGGGTTTGTTTCTTTACGTTTTGCTTAAATACTCGGCCCCTGTTTGTCGCAGCCCAAAGTTTTTAGTATGGTTAGATGGATGACAAATTGGACTATATTATACTCAAAGGACTTCCCCTTATCTTTAGTAGAACCAGAGTTACGAGACTAAATTTGGGTGTGACGCTATTTCTATGGCATGTTTTTGAACATTTCGCTTAATTTCTCGGCCCCTGTTTGACGCAACCCCAAACCTTTGGTATAGTAGGATGGGGGACAAATTGGACTATAACATACTCAAAGGACATCCCCGTATCTCTAGTAGAAACAGAGTTACGAGCCTGCAAAATATAGTCTAAAGCATTTCCTATGGTGGGGTTTGTTTCTTTACGTTTTGCTTAAATACTCGGCCCCTGTTTGTCGCAGCCCAAAGTTTTTAGTATGGTTAGATGGATGACAAATTGGACTATATTATACTCAAAGGACTTCCCCTTATCTTTAGTAGAACCAGAGTTACGAGACTAAATTTGGGTGTGACGCTATTTCTATGGCATGTTTTTGAACATTTCGCTTAATTTCTCGGCCCCTGTTTGACGCAACCCCAAACCTTTGGTATAGTAGGATGGGGGACAAATTGGACTATAACATACTCAAAGGACATCCCCGTATCTCTAGTAGAAACAGAGTTACGAGCCTGCAAAGTATAGTCTAAAGCATTTCCTATGGAGGGGTTTGTTTCTTTACGTTTTGCTTAAGTACTCGGCCCCTGTTTGTCGCAGCCCAAAGTATTTAGTATGGTTAGATGGGGGGCAAATCGGACTATATTATACTCAAAGGACATCCTCTTATCTCTAGTAGAACCAGAGTTACGAGACTCTAAATTTGGGTGTGACGCTATTTCTATGGCATGTTTTTGAATATTTCGCTTAATTTCTCGGCCCCTGTTTGACGCAACCCCAAACCTTTGGTATAGTAGGATGGGGGACAAATTGGACTGTAACATACTCAAAGGACATCCCCGTATCTCTAGTAGAAACAAAGTTACGAGCCTGCAAAGTATAGTCTAATGCATTTCCTATGGTGGGGTTTGTTTCTTTACGTTTTGCTTAAGTACTCGGCCCCTTTTTGTCGCAGCCCAAAGTTTTTAGTATCGTTAGATGGGGAGCGAATTTGACTATATTATACTCAAAGGACATCCTCTTATCTCTAGTAGAAACAGAGTTACGATACTCTAAAGTTGGGTGTGACGCTATTCCTATGGCATGTTTTTGAATATTTCGCTTAATTTCTCGGCCCCTGTTTGACGCAACCCCAAACCTTTGGTAAAGTAGGATGGGGGACAAATTGGACTATAACATATTCAAAGGACATCCGCGTATCTCTAGTAGAAACAGAGTTACGAGCCTGCAAAGTATAGTCTAAAGCATTTCCTATGGAGGGGTTTGTTTCTTTACGTTTTGCTTAAGTACTCGGCCCCTGTTTGTCGCAGCCCAAAGTATTTAGTATGGTTAGATGGGGGGCAAATCGGACTATATTATACTCAAAGGACATCCTCTTATCTCTAGTAGAACCAGAGTTACGAGACTCTAAATTTGGGTGTGACGCTATTTCTATGGCATGTTTTTGAATATTTCGCTTAATTTCTCGGCCCCTGTTTGACGCAACCCCAAACCTTTGGTATAGTAGGATGGGGGACAAATTGGACTGTAACATACTCAAAGGACATCCCCGTATCTCTAGTAGAAACAAAGTTACGAGCCTGCAAAGTATAGTCTAATGCATTTCCTATGGTGGGGTTTGTTTCTTTACGTTTTGCTTAAGTACTCGGCCCCTTTTTGTCGCAGCCCAAAGTTTTTAGTATCGTTAGATGGGGAGCGAATTTGACTATATTATACTCAAAGGACATCCTCTTATCTCTAGTAGAAACAGAGTTACGATACTCTAAAGTTGGGTGTGACGCTATTCCTATGGCATGTTTTTGAATATTTCGCTTAATTTCTCGGCCCCTGTTTGACGCAACCCCAAACCTTTGGTAAAGTAGGATGGGGGACAAATTGGACTATAACATATTCAAAGGACATCCGCGTATCTCTAGTAGAAACAGAGTTACGAGCCTGCAAAGTATAGTCTAAAGCATTTCCTATGGAGGGGTTTGTTTCTTTACGTTTTGCTTAAGTACTCGGCCCCTGTTTGTCGCAGCCCAAAGTATTTAGTATGGTTAGATGGGGGGCAAATCGGACTATATTATACTCAAAGGACATCCTCTTATCTCTAGTAGAACCAGAGTTACGAGACTCTAAATTTGGGTGTGACGCTATTTCTATGGCATGTTTTTGAATATTTCGCTTAATTTCTCGGCCCCTGTTTGACGCAACCCCAAACCTTTGGTATAGTAGGATGGGGGACAAATTGGACTGTAACATACTCAAAGGACATCCCCGTATCTCTAGTAGAAACAAAGTTACGAGCCTGCAAAGTATAGTCTAATGCATTTCCTATGGTGGGGTTTGTTTCTTTACGTTTTGCTTAAATACTCGGCCCCTGTTTGTCGCAGCCCAAAGTTTTTAGTATGGTTAGATGGATGACAAATTGGACTATATTATACTCAAAGGACTTCCCCTTATCTTTAGTAGAACCAGAGTTACGAGACTAAATTTGGGTGTGACGCTATTTCTATGGCATGTTTTTGAACATTTCGCTTAATTTCTCGGCCCCTGTTTGACGCAACCCCAAACCTTTGGTATAGTAGGATGAGGGACAAATTGGACTATAACATACTCAAAGGACATCCGCGTATCTCTAGTAGAAACAGAGTTACGAGCCTGCAAAGTATAGTCTAAAGCATTTCCTATGGAGGGGTTTGTTTCTTTACGTTTTGCTTAAGTACTCGGCCCCTGTTTGTCGCAGCCCAAAGTATTTAGTATGGTTAGATGAGGGGCAAATTGGACTATATTATACTCAAAGGACATTCTCTTATCTCTAGTAGAACCAGAGTTACGAGACTCTAAATTTGGGTGTGACGCTATTTCTATGGCATGTTTTTGAATATTTCGCTTAATATCTCGGCCCCTGTTTGACGCAACCCCAATTCTTTGGTAAAGTAGGATGGGGGACAAATTGGACTATAACATATTCAAAGGACATCCGCGTATCTCTAGTAGAAACAGAGTTACGAGCCTGCAAAGTATAGTCTAAAGCATTTCCTATGGAGGGGTTTGTTTCTTTACGTTTTGCTTAAGTACTCGGCCCCTGTTTGTCGCAGCCCAAAGTATTTAGTATGGTTAGATGGGGGGCAAATTGGACTATATTATACTCAAAGGACATCGTCTTATCTCTAGTAGAACCAGAGTTACGAGACTCTAAATTTGGGTGTGACGCTATTTCTATGGCATGTTTTTGAATATTTCGCTTAATTTCTCGGCCTCTGTTTGACGCAACCCCAAACCTTTGGTATAGTAGGATGGGGGACAAATTGGACTATAACATACTCAAAGGACATCCCCGTATCTCTAGTAGAAACAGAGTTACGAGCCTGCAAAATATAGTCTAAAGCATTTCCTATGGAGGGGTTTGTTTCTTTACGTTTTGCTTAAGTACTCAGCCCCTGTTTGTTGCAGCCCAAAGTATTTAGTATGGTTAGATGGGGGGCAAATTGGACTATATTATACTCAAAGGACATCTGGGAGCACGGCAGTGCTCCCAGCCAAGTCGAGCACTGACATCCTTTTCTCGAAGCAACTCGTGGCACTTTTAAGCCCACTGTAACTTCGTGATGGGTACAGGTAAAAGTCTGAAATTTTGCTTGCCGCGAGGACTGTCAATCCTAGCTATAGTTTCCAAATTTCAAGTTCCTACCCTATATACTTTTCGATATATCGAAGGTGAAATTTACCTTATTTTGTCACTCACTCACTCACTCACCGATCATCAAAATTCTAAGGTACTTCTAGGGTAGATAGAAACTTAAAATTCAGGATTTAGTTTTAATTTATTTTATAAAGCACAGAAAAATTAAAACATCCCGAAATTTTTATAAAATTGTTCTTTAGTTCTTAATTTTAAAACTAGATGGCGCTGCCGTCTTTTCAACAGAAATAGTGTGTGTTCTTGATGAAAGGACGTAATGGTCCAAAGTTAACCGAAAGTTGTAACTGATGCTACTTTCTTATATTAGGATATCGCGTAACAATCTTTATTACATATTCTCTGCGGGTCGAAAGGGGTAATTCAGCGTAAATAAGGACAAACGTTAGCGATTATATTGGCAAACGAAGTACCACGAGAGGGTCTTGTTTTAATGTAACTACCGAGGGTCTACAAAAAGTAGAGCTCGGCATTTTCGATCAATTATCCACTTTATTTTATCTTTATCCATACCCAAAAATTATCCACAGAACTTACATGTTAAATCGTATTATAATCCACAAATTTGTTTACAAATAATCGGTTATCCACCAACTTGTGGATAATTGATCGAAAATGCCGAGCTCTAACAAAAAGAAGTGAGATCCTATGAAAAACATTAACATGTACAAAAATGGGCCAAGCCTCGCCTCGTGACCTCTCCGCCGTAAAACGTTCTGAGATCCCATGTAGAGCCAAGTCTGCCTTTTGTTCTCATTCAATCGCCAATTGAACAATTATGTTATAAATTAAGTCCTTTTCCTAATTAATAACCAATATTCTTTGACTCTATCATTATTATACATCTTTGTTCGTATCAAAAATATCGTGACTTGGCAAGAGCAGGTCATCCCCTTCGATTATTTTAAAATAGGCAACGATTTAGTGAATATCCCCTCGACTTCCTTTTAATATTACTTACCTGCGATTGCCAAGTCAGGATATTTTTGATACGAACAAAGATGTATAATAATGATAGAGTCAAAGAATATTGGTTATTAATTAGGAAAAGGACTTAATTTATAACATAATTGTTCAATTGGCGATTGAATGAGAACAAAAGGCAGACTTGGCTCTACATGGGATCTCAGAACGTTTTACGGCGGAGAGGTCACGAGGCGAGGCTTGGCCCATTTTTGTACATGTTAATGTTTTTCATAGGATCCTCTTATCTCTAGTAGAACCAGAGTTACGAGACTCTAAATTTGGGTGTGACGCTATTTCTATGGCATGTTTTTGAATATTTCGCTTAATATCTCGGCCCCTGTTTGACGCAACCCCAATTCTTTGGTAAAGTAGGATGGGGGACAAATTGGACTATAACATATTCAAAGGACATCCGCGTATCTCTAGTAGAAACAGAGTTACGAGCCTGCAAAGTATAGTCTAAAGCATTTCCTATGGAGGGGTTTGTTTCTTTACGTTTTGCTTAAGTACTCGGCCCCTGTTTGTCGCAGCCCAAAGTATTTAGTATGGTTAGATGGGGGGCAAATTGGACTATATTATACTCAAAGGACATCGTCTTATCTCTAGTAGAACCAGAGTTACGAGACTCTAAATTTGGGTGTGACGCTATTTCTATGGCATGTTTTTGAATATTTCGCTTAATTTCTCGGCCTCTGTTTGACGCAACCCCAAACCTTTGGTATAGTAGGATGGGGGACAAATTGGACTATAACATACTCAAAGGACATCCCCGTATCTCTAGTAGAAACAGAGTTACGAGCCTGCAAAATATAGTCTAAAGCATTTCCTATGGAGGGGTTTGTTTCTTTACGTTTTGCTTAAGTACTCAGCCCCTGTTTGTTGCAGCCCAAAGTATTTAGTATGGTTAGATGGGGGGCAAATTGGACTATATTATACTCAAAGGACATCCTCTTATCTCTAGTAGAACCAGAGTTACGAGACTCTAAATTTGGGTGTGACGCTATTTCTATGGCATGTTTTTGAATATTTCGCTTAATTTCTCGGCCCCTGTTTGACGCAACCCCAAACCTTTGGTATAGTAGGATGGGGGACAAATTGGACTATAACATACTCAAAGGACATCCCCGTATCTCTAGTAGAAACAAAGTTACGAGCCTGCAAAGTATAGTCTAATGCATTTCCTATGGTGGGGTTTGTTTCTTTACGTTTTGCTTAAATACTCGGCCCCTGTTTGTCGCAGCCCAAAGTTTTTAGTATGGTTAGATGGATGACAAATTGGACTATATTATACTCAAAGGACTTCCCCTTATCTTTAGTAGAACCAGAGTTACGAGACTAAATTTGGGTGTGACGCTATTTCTATGGCATGTTTTTGAATATTTCGCTTAATTTCTCGGCCCCTGTTTGACGCAACCCGAAACCTTTGGTATAGTAGGATGGGGGACAAATTGGACTATAACATACTCAAAGGACATCCCCGTATCTCTAGTAGAAACAGAGTTACGAGCCTGCAAAGTATAGTCTAAAGCATTTCCTATGGAGGGGTTTGTTTCTTTACGTTTTGCTTAAGTACTCGGCCCCTGTTTGTCGCAGCCCAAAGTATTTAGTATGGTTAGATGGGAAGCAAATTGGACTATATTATACTCAAAGGACATCGTCTTATCTCTAGTAGAACCAGAGTTACGAGACTCTAAAGTTGGGTGTGACGCTATTTCTATGGCATGTTTTTGAATATTTCGCTTAATTTCTCGGCCTCTGTTTGACGCAACCCCAAACCTTTGGTATAGTAGGATGGGGAACAAATTGGACTTTAACATACTCAAAGGACATCCCCGTATCTCTAGTAGAAACAGAGTTACGAGCCTGCAAAATATAGTCTAAAGCATTTCCTATGGAGGGGTTTGTTTCTTTACGTTTTGCTTAAGTACTCGGCCCCTGTTTGTCGCAGCCCAAAGTATTTAAAATGGTTAGATGGGGGGCAAATTGGACTATATTATACTCAAAGGACATTCTCTTATCTCTAGTAGAACCAGAGTTACGAGACTCTAAATTTGGTTGTGACGCTATTTCTATGGCATGTTTTTGAATATTTCGCTTAATATCTCGGCCCGTGTTTGACGCAACCCCAATTCTTTGGTAAAGTAGGATGGGGGACAAATTGGACTATAACATATTCAAAGGACATCCGCGTATCTCTAGTAGAAACAGAGTTACGAGCCTGCAAAGTATAGTCTAAAGCATTTCCTATGGAGGGGTTTGTTTCTTTACGTTTTGCTTAAGTACTCGGCCCCTGTTTGTCGCAGCCCAAAGTATTTAGTATGGTTAGATGGGGGGCAAATTGGACTATATTATACTCAAAGGACATCCGCGTATCTCTAGTAGAAACAGAGTTACGAGCCTGCAAAGTATAGTCTAAAGCATTTCCTATGGAGGGGTTTGTTTCTTTACGTTTTGCTTAAGTACTCGGCCCCTGTTTGTCGCAGCCCAAAGTATTTAGTATGGTTAGATGGGGGGCAAATTGGACTATATTATACTCAAAGGACATCCTCTTATCTCTAGTAGAACCAGAGTTACGAGACTAAATTTGGGTGTGACGCTATTTCTATGGCATGTTTTTGAATATTTCGCTTAATTTCTCGGCCCCTGTTTGACGCAACCCGAAACCTTTGGTATAGTAGGATGGGGGACAAATTGGACTATAACATACTCAAAGGACATCCCCGTATCTCTAGTAGAAACAGAGTTACGAGCCTGCAAAGTATAGTCTAAAGCATTTCCTATGGAGGGGTTTGTTTCTTTACGTTTTGCTTAAGTACTCGGCCCCTGTTTGTCGCAGCCCAAAGTATTTAGTATGGTTAGATGGGAAGCAAATTGGACTATATTATACTCAAAGGACATCGTCTTATCTCTAGTAGAACCAGAGTTACGAGACTCTAAAGTTGGGTGTGACGCTATTTCTATGGCATGTTTTTGAATATTTCGCTTAATTTCTCGGCCTCTGTTTGACGCAACCCCAAACCTTTGGTATAGTAGGATGGGGAACAAATTGGACTTTAACATACTCAAAGGACATCCCCGTATCTCTAGTAGAAACAGAGTTACGAGCCTGCAAAATATAGTCTAAAGCATTTCCTATGGAGGGGTTTGTTTCTTTACGTTTTGCTTAAGTACTCGGCCCCTGTTTGTCGCAGCCCAAAGTATTTAAAATGGTTAGATGGGGGGCAAATTGGACTATATTATACTCAAAGGACATTCTCTTATCTCTAGTAGAACCAGAGTTACGAGACTCTAAATTTGGGTGTGACGCTATTTCTATGGCATGTTTTTGAATATTTCGCTTAATATCTCGGCCCGTGTTTGACGCAACCCCAATTCTTTGGTAAAGTAGGATGGGGGACAAATTGGACTATAACATATTCAAAGGACATCCGCGTATCTCTAGTAGAAACAGAGTTACGAGCCTGCAAAGTATAGTCTAAAGCATTTCCTATGGAGGGGTTTGTTTCTTTACGTTTTGCTTAAGTACTCGGCCCCTGTTTGTCGCAGCCCAAAGTATTTAGTATGGTTAGATGGGGGGCAAATTGGACTATATTATACTCAAAGGACATCCTCTTATCTCTAGTAGAACCAGAGTTACGAGACTCTAAATTTGGGTGTGACGCTATTTCTATGGCATGTTTTTGAATATTTCGCTTAATTTCTCGGCCCCTGTTTGACGCAACCCCAAACCTTTGGTATAGTAGGATGGGGGACAAATTGGACTATAACATACTCAAAGGACATCCCCGTATCTCTAGTAGAAACAAAGTTACGAGCCTGCAAAGTATAGTCTAATGCATTTCCTATGGTGGGGTTTGTTTCTTTACGTTTTGCTTAAATACTCGGCCCCTGTTTGTCGCAGCCCAAAGTTTTTAGTATGGTTAGATGGATGACAAATTGGACTATATTATACTCAAAGGACTTCCCCTTATCTTTAGTAGAACCAGAGTTACGAGACTAAATTTGGGTGTGACGCTATTTCTATGGCATGTTTTTGAATATTTCGCTTAATTTCTCGGCCCCTGTTTGACGCAACCCGAAACCTTTGGTATAGTAGGATGGGGGACAAATTGGACTATAACATACTCAAAGGACATCCCCGTATCTCTAGTAGAAACAGAGTTACGAGCCTGCAAAGTATAGTCTAAAGCATTTCCTATGGAGGGGTTTGTTTCTTTACGTTTTGCTTAAGTACTCGGCCCCTGTTTGTCGCAGCCCAAAGTATTTAGTATGGTTAGATGGGAAGCAAATTGGACTATATTATACTCAAAGGACATCGTCTTATCTCTAGTAGAACCAGAGTTACGAGACTCTAAAGTTGGGTGTGACGCTATTTCTATGGCATGTTTTTGAATATTTCGCTTAATTTCTCGGCCTCTGTTTGACGCAACCCCAAACCTTTGGTATAGTAGGATGGGGAACAAATTGGACTTTAACATACTCAAAGGACATCCCCGTATCTCTAGTAGAAACAGAGTTACGAGCCTGCAAAATATAGTCTAAAGCATTTCCTATGGAGGGGTTTGTTTCTTTACGTTTTGCTTAAGTACTCGGCCCCTGTTTGTCGCAGCCCAAAGTATTTAAAATGGTTAGATGGGGGGCAAATTGGACTATATTATACTCAAAGGACATTCTCTTATCTCTAGTAGAACCAGAGTTACGAGACTCTAAATTTGGGTGTGACGCTATTTCTATGGCATGTTTTTGAATATTTCGCTTAATATCTCGGCCCGTGTTTGACGCAACCCCAATTCTTTGGTAAAGTAGGATGGGGGACAAATTGGACTATAACATATTCAAAGGACATCCGCGTATCTCTAGTAGAAACGGAGTTACGAGCCTGCAAAGTATAGTCTAAAGCATTTCCTATGGAGGGGTTTGTTTCTTTACGTTTTGCTTAAGTACTCGGCCCCTGTTTGTCGCAGCCCAAAGTATTTAGTATGGTTAGATGGGGGGCAAATTGGACTATATTATTCTCAAAGGACATCCTCTTATCTCTAGTAGAACCAGAGTTACGAGACTCTAAATTTGGGTGTGACGCTATTTCTATGGCATGTTTTTGAATATTTCGCTTAATTTCTCGGCCCCTGTTTGACGCAACCCCAAACCTTTGGTATAGTAGGATGGGGGACAAATTGGACTATAACATACTCAAAGGACATCCCCGTATCTCTAGTAGAAACAAAGTTACGAGCCTGCAAAGTATAGTCTAATGCATTTCCTATGGTGGGGTTTGTTTCTTTACGTTTTGCTTAAATACTCGGCCCCTGTTTGTCGCAGCCCAAAGTTTTTAGTATGGTTAGATGGATGACAAATTGGACTATATTATACTCAAAGGACTTCCCCTTATCTTTAGTAGAACCAGAGTTACGAGACTAAATTTGGGTGTGACGCTATTTCTATGGCATGTTTTTGAATATTTCGCTTAATTTCTCGGCCCCTGTTTGACGCAACCCGAAACCTTTGGTATAGTAGGATGGGGGACAAATTGGACTATAACATACTCAAAGGACATCCCCGTATCTCTAGTAGAAACAGAGTTACGAGCCTGCAAAGTATAGTCTAAAGCATTTCCTATGGAGGGGTTTGTTTCTTTACGTTTTGCTTAAGTACTCGGCCCCTGTTTGTCGCAGCCCAAAGTATTTAGTATGGTTAGATGGGAAGCAAATTGGACTATATTATACTCAAAGGACATCGTCTTATCTCTAGTAGAACCAGAGTTACGAGACTCTAAAGTTGGGTGTGACGCTATTTCTATGGCATGTTTTTGAATATTTCGCTTAATTTCTCGGCCTCTGTTTGACGCAACCCCAAACCTTTGGTATAGTAGGATGGGGAACAAATTGGACTTTAACATACTCAAAGGACATCCCCGTATCTCTAGTAGAAACAGAGTTACGAGCCTGCAAAATATAGTCTAAAGCATTTCCTATGGAGGGGTTTGTTTCTTTACGTTTTGCTTAAGTACTCGGCCCCTGTTTGTCGCAGCCCAAAGTATTTAAAATGGTTAGATGGGGGGCAAATTGGACTATATTATACTCAAAGGACATTCTCTTATCTCTAGTAGAACCAGAGTTACGAGACTCTAAATTTGGGTGTGACGCTATTTCTATGGCATGTTTTTGAATATTTCGCTTAATATCTCGGCCCGTGTTTGACGCAACCCCAATTCTTTGGTAAAGTAGGATGGGGGACAAATTGGACTATAACATATTCAAAGGACATCCGCGTATCTCTAGTAGAAACGGAGTTACGAGCCTGCAAAGTATAGTCTAAAGCATTTCCTATGGAGGGGTTTGTTTCTTTACGTTTTGCTTAAGTACTCGGCCCCTGTTTGTCGCAGCCCAAAGTATTTAGTATGGTTAGATGGGGGGCAAATTGGACTATATTATACTCAAAGGACATCCTCTTATCTCTAGTAGAACCAGAGTTACGAGACTCTAAATTTGGGTGTGACGCTATTTCTATGGCATGTTTTTGAATATTTCGCTTAATTTCTCGGCCCCTGTTTGACGCAACCCCAAACCTTTGGTATAGTAGGATGGGGGACAAATTGGACTATAACATACTCAAAGGACATCCCCGTATCTCTAGTAGAAACAAAGTTACGAGCCTGCAAAGTATAGTCTAATGCATTTCCTATGGTGGGGTTTGTTTCTTTACGTTTTGCTTAAATACTCGGCCCCTGTTTGTCGCAGCCCAAAGTTTTTAGTATGGTTAGATGGATGACAAATTGGACTATATTATACTCAAAGGACTTCCCCTTATCTTTAGTAGAACCAGAGTTACGAGACTAAATTTGGGTGTGACGCTATTTCTATGGCATGTTTTTGAATATTTCGCTTAATTTCTCGGCCCCTGTTTGACGCAACCCGAAACCTTTGGTATAGTAGGATGGGGGACAAATTGGACTATAACATACTCAAAGGACATCCCCGTATCTCTAGTAGAAACAGAGTTACGAGCCTGCAAAGTATAGTCTAAAGCATTTCCTATGGAGGGGTTTGTTTCTTTACGTTTTGCTTAAGTACTCGGCCCCTGTTTGTCGCAGCCCAAAGTATTTAGTATGGTTAGATGGGAAGCAAATTGGACTATATTATACTCAAAGGACATCGTCTTATCTCTAGTAGAACCAGAGTTACGAGACTCTAAAGTTGGGTGTGACGCTATTTCTATGGCATGTTTTTGAATATTTCGCTTAATTTCTCGGCCTCTGTTTGACGCAACCCCAAACCTTTGGTATAGTAGGATGGGGAACAAATTGGACTTTAACATACTCAAAGGACATCCCCGTATCTCTAGTAGAAACAGAGTTACGAGCCTGCAAAATATAGTCTAAAGCATTTCCTATGGAGGGGTTTGTTTCTTTACGTTTTGCTTAAGTACTCGGCCCCTGTTTGTCGCAGCCCAAAGTATTTAAAATGGTTAGATGGGGGGCAAATTGGACTATATTATACTCAAAGGACATTCTCTTATCTCTAGTAGAACCAGAGTTACGAGACTCTAAATTTGGGTGTGACGCTATTTCTATGGCATGTTTTTGAATATTTCGCTTAATATCTCGGCCCGTGTTTGACGCAACCCCAATTCTTTGGTAAAGTAGGATGGGGGACAAATTGGACTATAACATATTCAAAGGACATCCGCGTATCTCTAGTAGAAACGGAGTTACGAGCCTGCAAAGTATAGTCTAAAGCATTTCCTATGGAGGGGTTTGTTTCTTTACGTTTTGCTTAAGTACTCGGCCCCTGTTTGTCGCAGCCCAAAGTATTTAGTATGGTTAGATGGGGGGCAAATTGGACTATATTATACTCAAAGGACATCCTCTTATCTCTAGTAGAACCAGAGTTACGAGACTCTAAATTTGGGTGTGACGCTATTTCTATGGCATGTTTTTGAATATTTCGCTTAATTTCTCGGCCCCTGTTTGACGCAACCCCAAACCTTTGGTATAGTAGGATGGGGGACAAATTGGACTATAACATACTCAAAGGACATCCCCGTATCTCTAGTAGAAACAAAGTTACGAGCCTGCAAAGTATAGTCTAATGCATTTCCTATGGTGGGGTTTGTTTCTTTACGTTTTGCTTAAATACTCGGCCCCTGTTTGTCGCAGCCCAAAGTTTTTAGTATGGTTAGATGGATGACAAATTGGACTATATTATACTCAAAGGACTTCCCCTTATCTTTAGTAGAACCAGAGTTACGAGACTAAATTTGGGTGTGACGCTATTTCTATGGCATGTTTTTGAATATTTCGCTTAATTTCTCGGCCCCTGTTTGACGCAACCCGAAACCTTTGGTATAGTAGGATGGGGGACAAATTGGACTATAACATACTCAAAGGACATCCCCGTATCTCTAGTAGAAACAGAGTTACGAGCCTGCAAAGTATAGTCTAAAGCATTTCCTATGGAGGGGTTTGTTTCTTTACGTTTTGCTTAAGTACTCGGCCCCTGTTTGTCGCAGCCCAAAGTATTTAGTATGGTTAGATGGGAAGCAAATTGGACTATATTATACTCAAAGGACATCGTCTTATCTCTAGTAGAACCAGAGTTACGAGACTCTAAAGTTGGGTGTGACGCTATTTCTATGGCATGTTTTTGAATATTTCGCTTAATTTCTCGGCCTCTGTTTGACGCAACCCCAAACCTTTGGTATAGTAGGATGGGGAACAAATTGGACTTTAACATACTCAAAGGACATCCCCGTATCTCTAGTAGAAACAGAGTTACGAGCCTGCAAAATATAGTCTAAAGCATTTCCTATGGAGGGGTTTGTTTCTTTACGTTTTGCTTAAGTACTCGGCCCCTGTTTGTCGCAGCCCAAAGTATTTAAAATGGTTAGATGGGGGGCAAATTGGACTATATTATACTCAAAGGACATTCTCTTATCTCTAGTAGAACCAGAGTTACGAGACTCTAAATTTGGGTGTGACGCTATTTCTATGGCATGTTTTTGAATATTTCGCTTAATATCTCGGCCCGTGTTTGACGCAACCCCAATTCTTTGGTAAAGTAGGATGGGGGACAAATTGGACTATAACATATTCAAAGGACATCCGCGTATCTCTAGTAGAAACAGAGTTACGAGCCTGCAAAGTATAGTCTAAAGCATTTCCTATGGAGGGGTTTGTTTCTTTACGTTTTGCTTAAGTACTCGGCCCCTGTTTGTCGCAGCCCAAAGTATTTAGTATGGTTAGATGGGGGGCAAATCGGACTATATTATACTCAAAGGACATCCTCTTATCTCTAGTAGAACCAAAGTTACGAGACTCTAAATTTGGGTGTGACGCTATTTCTATGGCATGTTTTTGAATATTTCGCTTAATTTCTCGGCCTCTGTTTGACGCAACCCCAAACCTTTGGTATAGTAGGATGAAGGACAAATTGGACTATAACATACTCAAAGGACATCCCCGTATCTCTAGTAGAAACAGAGTTACGAGCCTGCAAAATATAGTCTAAAGCATTTTCTATGGAGGGGCTTGTTTCTTTACGTTTTGCTTAAGTACTCGGCCCCTGTTTGTCGCAGCCCAAAGTATTTAGTATGGTTAGATGGGGGGCAACTTGGACTATATTATACTCAAAGAACATCCTCTTATCTCTAGTAGAACCAGAGTTACTAGACTCTAAATTTGGGTGTGACGCTATTTCTATGGCATGTTTTTGAATATTTCGCTTAATTTCTCGGCCCCTGTTTGACGCAACCCCAAACCTTTGGTATAGTAGGATGGGGGACAAATTGGACTATAACATACTCAAAGGACATCCCCGTATCTCTAGTAGAAACAAAGTTACGAGCCTGCAAAGTATAGTCTAATGCATTTCCTATGGTGGGGTTTGTTTCTTTACGTTTTGCTTAAATACTCGGCCCCTGTTTGTCGCAGCCCAAAGTTTTTAATATGGTTAGATGGATGACAAATTGGACTATATTATACTCAAAGGACTTCCCCTTATCTTTAGTAGAACCAGAGTTACGAGACTAAATTTGGGTGTGACGCTATTTCTATGGCATGTTTTTGAATATTTCGCTTAATTTCTCGGCCCCTGTTTGACGCAACCCGAAACCTTTGGTATAGTAGGATGGGGGACAAATTGGACTATAACATACTCAAAGGACATCCCCGTATCTCTAGTAGAAACAGAGTTACGAGCCTGCAAAGTATAGTCTAAAGCATTTCCTATGGAGGGGTTTGTTTCTTTACGTTTTGCTTAAGTACTCGGCCCCTGTTTGTCGCAGCCCAAAGTATTTAGTATGGTTAGATGGGAAGCAAATTGGACTATATTATACTCAAAGGACATCGTCTTATCTCTAGTAGAACCAGAGTTACGAGACTCTAAAGTTGGGTGTGACGCTATTTCTATGGCATGTTTTTGAATATTTCGCTTAATTTCTCGGCCTCTGTTTGACGCAACCCCAAACCTTTGGTATAGTAGGATGGGGAACAAATTGGACTTTAACATACTCAAAGGACATCCCCGTATCTCTAGTAGAAACAGAGTTACGAGCCTGCAAAATATAGTCTAAAGCATTTCCTATGGAGGGGTTTGTTTCTTTACGTTTTGCTTAAGTACTCGGCCCCTGTTTGTCGCAGCCCAAAGTATTTAAAATGGTTAGATGGGGGGCAAATTGGACTATATTATACTCAAAGGACATTCTCTTATCTCTAGTAGAACCAGAGTTACGAGACTCTAAATTTGGGTGTGACGCTATTTCTATGGCATGTTTTTGAATATTTCGCTTAATATCTCGGCCCGTGTTTGACGCAACCCCAATTCTTTGGTAAAGTAGGATGGGGGACAAATTGGACTATAACATATTCAAAGGACATCCGCGTATCTCTAGTAGAAACAGAGTTACGAGCCTGCAAAGTATAGTCTAAAGCATTTCCTATGGAGGGGTTTGTTTCTTTACGTTTTGCTTAAGTACTCGGCCCCTGTTTGTCGCAGCCCAAAGTATTTAGTATGGTTAGATGGGGGGCAAATCGGACTATATTATATTCAAAGGACATCCTCTTATCTCTAGTAGAACCAGAGTTACGAGACTCTAAAGTTGGGTGTGACGCTATTTCTATGGCATGTTTTTGAATATTTCGCTTAATTTCTCGGCCTCTGTTTGACGCAACCCCAAACCTTTGGTATAGTAGGATGGGGGACAAATTGGACTATAACATACTCAAAGGACATCCCCGTATCTCTAGTAGAAACAGAGTTACGAGCCTGCAAAGTATAGTCTAAAGCATTTCCTATGGAGGGGTTTGTTTCTTTACGTTTTGCTTAAATACTCGGCCCCTGTTTGTCGCAGCCCAAAGTTTTTAGTATGGTTAGATGGATGACAAATTGGACTATATTATACTCAAAGGACATCGTCTTATCTCTAGTAGAAACAGAGTTACGAGACTCTAAAGTTGGGTGTGACGCTATTCCTATGGCATGTTTTTGAATATTTCGCTTAATTTCTCGGCCCCTGTTTGACGCAACCCCAAACCTTTGGTATAGTAGGATGGGGGACAAATTGGACTATAACATACTCAAAGGACATCCCCATATCTGTAGTAGAAACAGAGTTACGAGCCTGCAAAGTATAGTCTAAAGCATTTCCTATGGAGGGGTTTGTTTCTTTACGTTTTGCTTAAGTACTCGGCCCCTGTTTGTCGCATCCCAAAGTATTTAGTGTGGTTAGATGGGAGGCAAATTGGACTATATTATACTCAAAGGACATCCTCTTATCTCTAGTAGAACCAGAGTTACGAGACTCTAAATTTGGGTGTGACGCTATTTCTATGGCATGTTTTTGAATATTTCGCTTAATTTCTCGGCCCCTGTTTGACGCAACCCCAAACCTTTGGTATAGTAGGATGGGGGACAAATTGGACTATAACATACTCAAAGGACATCCCCGTATCTTTAGTAGAAACAAAGTTACGAGCCTGCAAAATATAGTCTAAAGCATTTCCTATGGAGGGGTTTGTTTCTTTACGTTTTGCTTAAGTACTCGGCCCCTGTTTGTCGCAGCCCAAAGTATTTAAAATGGTTAGATGGGGGGCAAATTGGACTATATTATACTCAAAGGACATTCTCTTATCTCTAGTAGAACCAGAGTTACGAGACTCTAAATTTGGGTGTGACGCTATTTCTATGGCATGTTTTTGAATATTTCGCTTAATATCTCGGCCCGTGTTTGACGCAACCCCAATTCTTTGGTAAAGTAGGATGGGGGACAAATTGGACTATAACATATTCAAAGGACATCCGCGTATCTCTAGTAGAAACAGAGTTACGAGCCTGCAAAGTATAGTCTAAAGCATTTCCTATGGAGGGGTTTGTTTCTTTACGTTTTGCTTAAGTACTCGGCCCCTGTTTGTCGCAGCCCAAAGTATTTAGTATGGTTAGATGGATGACAAATTGGACTATATTATACTCAAAGGACTTCCCCTTATCTTTAGTAGAACCAGAGTTACGAGACTAAATTTGGGTGTGACGCTATTTCTATGGCATGTTTTTGAATATTTCGCTTATTTTCTCGGCCCCTGTTTGACGCAACCCGAAACCTTTGGTATAGTAGGATGGGGGACAAATTGGACTATAACATACTCAAAGGACATCCCCGTATCTCTAGTAGAAACAGAGTTACGAGCCTGCAAAGTATAGTCTAATGCATTTCCTATGGTGGGGTTTGTTTCTTTACGTTTTGCTTAAATACTCGGCCCCTGTTTGTCGCAGCCCAAAGTTTTTAGTATGGTTAGATGGATGACAAATTGGACTATATTATACTCAAAGGACTTCCCCTTATCTTTAGTAGAACCAGAGTTACGAGACTAAATTTGGGTGTGACGCTATTTCTATGGCATGTTTTTGAATATTTCGCTTAATTTCTCGGCCCCTGTTTGACGCAACCCGAAACCTTTGGTATAGTAGGATGGGGGACAAATTGGACTATAACATACTCAAAGGACATCCCCGTATCTCTAGTAGAAACAGAGTTACGAGCCTGCAAAGTATAGTCTAAAGCATTTCCTATGGAGGGGTTTGTTTCTTTACGTTTTGCTTAAGTACTCGGCCCCTGTTTGTCGCAGCCCAAAGTATTTAGTATGGTTAGATGGGAAGCAAATTGGACTATATTATACTCAAAGGACATCGTCTTATCTCTAGTAGAACCAGAGTTACGAGACTCTAAAGTTGGGTGTGACGCTATTTCTATGGCATGTTTTTGAATATTTCGCTTAATTTCTCGGCCTCTGTTTGACGCAACCCCAAACCTTTGGTATAGTAGGATGGGGAACAAATTGGACTTTAACATACTCAAAGGACATCCCCGTATCTCTAGTAGAAACAGAGTTACGAGCCTGCAAAATATAGTCTAAAGCATTTCCTATGGAGGGGTTTGTTTCTTTACGTTTTGCTTAAGTACTCGGCCCCTGTTTGTCGCAGCCCAAAGTATTTAAAATGGTTAGATGGGGGGCAAATTGGACTATATTATACTCAAAGGACATTCTCTTATCTCTAGTAGAACCAGAGTTACGAGACTCTAAATTTGGGTGTGACGCTATTTCTATGGCATGTTTTTGAATATTTCGCTTAATATCTCGGCCCGTGTTTGACGCAACCCCAATTCTTTGGTAAAGTAGGATGGGGGACAAATTGGACTATAACATATTCAAAGGACATCCGCGTATCTCTAGTAGAAACAGAGTTACGAGCCTGCAAAGTATAGTCTAAAGCATTTCCTATGGAGGGGTTTGTTTCTTTACGTTTTGCTTAAGTACTCGGCCCCTGTTTGTCGCAGCCCAAAGTATTTAGTATGGTTAGATGGGGGGCAAATCGGACTATATTATACTCAAAGGACATCCTCTTATCTCTAGTAGAACCAGAGTTACGAGACTCTAAATTTGGGTGTGACGCTATTTCTATGGCATGTTTTTGAATATTTCGCTTAATTTCTCGGCCTCTGTTTGACGCAACCCCAAACCTTTGGTATAGTAGGATGAAGGACAAATTGGACTATAACATACTCAAAGGACATCCCCGTATCTCTAGTAGAAACCGAGTTACGAGCCTGCAAAATATAGTCTAAAGCATTTTCTATGGAGGGGCTTGTTTCTTTACGTTTTGCTTAAGTACTCGGCCCCTGTTTGTCGCAGCCCAAAGTATTTAGTATGGTTAGATGGGGGGCAAATTGGACTATATTATACTCAAAGAACATCCTCTTATCTCTAGTAGAACCAGAGTTACGAGACTCTAAAGTTGGGTGTGACGCTATTTCTATGGCATGTTTTTGAATATTTCGCTTAATTTCTCGGCCTCTGTTTGACGCAACCCCAAACCTTTGGTATAGTAGGATGGGGGACAAATTGGACTATAACATATTCAAAGGACATCCCCGTATCTCTAGTAGAAACAGAGTTACGAGCCTGCAAAGTATAGTCTAAAGCATTTCCTATGGAGGGGTTTATTTCTTTACGTTTTGCTTAAGTACTCGGTCCCTGTTTGTCGCAGCCCAAAGTATTTAGTATGGTTAGATGGGGGGCAAATTGGACTATATTATACTCAAAGGACATCCTCTTATCTCTAGTAGAACCAGAGTTACGAGACTCTAAATTTGGGTGTGACGCTATTTCTATGGCATGTTTTTGAATATTTCGCTTAATTTCTCGGCCCCTGTTTGACGCAACCCCAAACCTTTGGTATAGTAGGATGGGGGACAAATTGGACTATAACATACTCAAAGGACATCCCCGTATCTCTAGTAGAAACAAAGTTACGAGCCTGCAAAGTATAGTCTAATGCATTTCCTATGGTGGGGTTTGTTTCTTTACGTTTTGCTTAAGTACTCGGCCCCTGTTTGTCGCAGCCCAAAGTATTTAAAATGGTTAGATGGGGGGCAAATTGGACTATATTATACTCAAAGGACATTCTCTTATCTCTAGTAGAACCAGAGTTACGAGACTCTAAATTTGGGTGTGACGCTATTTCTATGGCATGTTTTTGAATATTTCGCTTAATTTCTCGGCCCCTGTTTGACGCAACCCCAATTCTTTGGTAAAGTAGGATGGGGGACAAATTGGACTATAACATATTCAAAGGACATCCGCGTATCTCTAGTAGAAACAGAGTTACGAGCCTGCAAAGTATAGTCTAAAGCATTTCCTATGGAGGGGTTTGTTTCTTTACGTTTTGCTTAAGTACTCGGCCCCTGTTTGTCGCAGCCCAAAGTATTTAGTATGGTTAGATGGGGGGCAAATCGGACTATATTATACTCAAAGGACATCCTCTTATCTCTAGTAGAACCAGAGTTACGAGACTCTAAATTTGGGTGTGACGCTATTTCTATGGCATGTTTTTGAATATTTCGCTTAATTTCTCGGCCCCTGTTTGACGCAACCCCAAACCTTTGGTATAGTAGGATGGGGGAAAAATTGGACTATAACATACTCAAAGGACATCCCCGTATCTCTAGTAGAAACAAAGTTACGAGCCTGCAAAGTATAGTCTAATGCATTTCCTATGGTGGGGTTTGTTTCTTTACGTTTTGCTTAAATACTCGGCCCCTGTTTGTCGCAGCCCAAAGTTTTTAGTATGGTTAGATGGATGACAAATTGGACTATATTATACTCAAAGGACTTCCCCTTATCTTTAGTAGAACCAGAGTTACGAGACTAAATTTGGGTGTGACGCTATTTCTATGGCATGTTTTTGAATATTTCGCTTAATTTCTCGGCCCCTGTTTGACGCAACCCCAAACCTTTGGTATAGTAGAATGGGGGACAAATTGGACTATAACATACTCAAAGGACATCCCCGTATCTCTAGTAGAAACAAAGTTACGAGCCTGCAAAGTATAGTCTAATGCATTTCCTATGGTGGGGTTTGTTTCTTTACGTTTTGCTTAAATACTCGGCCCCTGTTTGTCGCAGCCCAAAGTTTTTAGTATGGTTAGATGGATGACAAATTGGACTATATTATACTCAAAGGACTTCCCCTTATCTTTAGTAGAACCAGAGTTACGAGACTAAATTTGGGTGTGACGCTATTTCTATGGCATGTTTTTGAACATTTCGCTTAATTTCTCGGCCCCTGTTTGACGCAACCCCAAACCTTTGGTATAGTAGGATGGGGGATAAATTGGACTATAACATACTCAAAGGACATCCCCGTATCTCTAGTAGAAACAAAGTTACGAGCCTGCAAAGTATAGTCTAATGCATTTCCTATGGTGGGGTTTGTTTCTTTACGTTTTGCTTAAATACTCGGCCCCTGTTTGTCGCAGCCCAAAGTTTTTAGTATGGTTAGATGGATGACAAATTGGACTATATTATACTCAAAGGACTTCCCCTTATCTTTAGTAGAACCAGAGTTACGAGACTAAATTTGGGTGTGACGCTATTTCTATGGCATGTTTTTGAATATTTCGCTTAATTTCTCGGCCCCTGTTTGACGCAACCCCAAACCTTTGGTATAGTAGAATGGGGGACAAATTGGACTATAACATACTCAAAGGACATCCCCGTATCTCTAGTAGAAACAAAGTTACGAGCCTGCAAAGTATAGTCTAATGCATTTCCTATGGTGGGGTTTGTTTCTTTACGTTTTGCTTAAATACTCGGCCCCTGTTTGTCGCAGCCCAAAGTTTTTAGTATGGTTAGATGGATGACAAATTGGACTATATTATACTCAAAGGACTTCCCCTTATCTTTAGTAGAACCAGAGTTACGAGACTAAATTTGGGTGTGACGCTATTTCTATGGCATGTTTTTGAACATTTCGCTTAATTTCTCGGCCCCTGTTTGACGCAACCCCAAACCTTTGGTATAGTAGGATGGGGGATAAATTGGACTATAACATACTCAAAGGACATCCCCGTATCTCTAGTAGAAACAGAGTTACGAGCCTGCAAAGTATAGTCTAAAGCATTTCCTATGGAGGGGTTTGTTTCTTTACGTTTTGCTTAAGTACTCGGCCCCTGTTTGTCGCAGCCCAAAGTTTTTAGTATGGTTAGATGGGGGGCAAATTGGACTATATTATACTCAAAGAACATCCTCTTATCTCTAGTAGAACCAGAGTTACGAGACTCTAAAGTTGGGTGTGACGCTATTTCTATGGCATGTTTTTGAATATTTCGCTTAATTTCTCGGCCTCTGTTTGACGCAACCCCAAACCTTTGGTATAGTAGGATGGGGGACAAATTGGACTATAACATATTCAAAGGACATCCCCGTATCTCTAGTAGAAACAGAGTTACGAGCCTGCAAATTATAGTCTAAAGCATTTCCTATGGAGGGGTTTATTTCTTTACGTTTTGCTTAAGTACTCGGTCCCTGTTTGTCGCAGCCCAAAGTATTTAGTATGGTTAGATGGGGGGCAAATTGGACTATATTATACTCAAAGGACATCCTCTTATCTCTAGTAGAACCAGAGTTACGAGACTCTAAATTTGGGTGTGACGCTATTTCTATGGCATGTTTTTGAATATTTCGCTTAATTTCTCGGCCCCTGTTTGACGCAACCCCAAACCTTTGGTATAGTAGGATGGGGGACAAATTGGACTATAACATACTCAAAGGACATCCCCGTATCTCTAGTAGAAACAAAGTTACGAGCCTGCAAAGTATAGTCTAATGCATTTCCTATGGTGGGGTTTGTTTCTTTACGTTTTGCTTAAGTACTCGGCCCCTGTTTGTCGCAGCCCAAAGTATTTAAAATGGTTAGATGGGGGGCAAATTGGACTATATTATACTCAAAGGACATTCTCTTATCTCTAGTAGAACCAGAGTTACGAGACTCTAAATTTGGGTGTGACGCTATTTCTATGGCATGTTTTTGAATATTTCGCTTAATTTCTCGGCCCCTGTTTGACGCAACCCCAATTCTTTGGTAAAGTAGGATGGGGGACAAATTGGACTATAACATATTCAAAGGACATCCGCGTATCTCTAGTAGAAACAGAGTTACGAGCCTGCAAAGTATAGTCTAAAGCATTTCCTATGGAGGGGTTTGTTTCTTTACGTTTTGCTTAAGTACTCGGCCCCTGTTTGTCGCAGCCCAAAGTATTTAGTATGGTTAGATGGGGGGCAAATCGGACTATATTATACTCAAAGGACATCCTCTTATCTCTAGTAGAACCAGAGTTACGAGACTCTAAATTTGGGTGTGACGCTATTTCTATGGCATGTTTTTGAATATTTCGCTTAATTTCTCGGCCCCTGTTTGACGCAACCCCAAACCTTTGGTATAGTAGGATGGGGGAAAAATTGGACTATAACATACTCAAAGGACATCCCCGTATCTCTAGTAGAAACAAAGTTACGAGCCTGCAAAGTATAGTCTAATGCATTTCCTATGGTGGGGTTTGTTTCTTTACGTTTTGCTTAAATACTCGGCCCCTGTTTGTCGCAGCCCAAAGTTTTTAGTATGGTTAGATGGATGACAAATTGGACTATATTATACTCAAAGGACTTCCCCTTATCTTTAGTAGAACCAGAGTTACGAGACTAAATTTGGGTGTGACGCTATTTCTATGGCATGTTTTTGAATATTTCGCTTAATTTCTCGGCCCCTGTTTGACGCAACCCCAAACCTTTGGTATAGTAGAATGGGGGACAAATTGGACTATAACATACTCAAAGGACATCCCCGTATCTCTAGTAGAAACAAAGTTACGAGCCTGCAAAGTATAGTCTAATGCATTTCCTATGGTGGGGTTTGTTTCTTTACGTTTTGCTTAAATACTCGGCCCCTGTTTGTCGCAGCCCAAAGTTTTTAGTATGGTTAGATGGATGACAAATTGGACTATATTATACTCAAAGGACTTCCCCTTATCTTTAGTAGAACCAGAGTTACGAGACTAAATTTGGGTGTGACGCTATTTCTATGGCATGTTTTTGAACATTTCGCTTAATTTCTCGGCCCCTGTTTGACGCAACCCCAAACCTTTGGTATAGTAGGATGGGGGATAAATTGGACTATAACATACTCAAAGGACATCCCCGTATCTCTAGTAGAAACAAAGTTACGAGCCTGCAAAGTATAGTCTAATGCATTTCCTATGGTGGGGTTTGTTTCTTTACGTTTTGCTTAAATACTCGGCCCCTGTTTGTCGCAGCCCAAAGTTTTTAGTATGGTTAGATGGATGACAAATTGGACTATATTATACTCAAAGGACTTCCCCTTATCTTTAGTAGAACCAGAGTTACGAGACTAAATTTGGGTGTGACGCTATTTCTATGGCATGTTTTTGAATATTTCGCTTAATTTCTCGGCCCCTGTTTGACGCAACCCCAAACCTTTGGTATAGTAGAATGGGGGACAAATTGGACTATAACATACTCAAAGGACATCCCCGTATCTCTAGTAGAAACAAAGTTACGAGCCTGCAAAGTATAGTCTAATGCATTTCCTATGGTGGGGTTTGTTTCTTTACGTTTTGCTTAAATACTCGGCCCCTGTTTGTCGCAGCCCAAAGTTTTTAGTATGGTTAGATGGATGACAAATTGGACTATATTATACTCAAAGGACTTCCCCTTATCTTTAGTAGAACCAGAGTTACGAGACTAAATTTGGGTGTGACGCTATTTCTATGGCATGTTTTTGAACATTTCGCTTAATTTCTCGGCCCCTGTTTGACGCAACCCCAAACCTTTGGTATAGTAGGATGGGGGATAAATTGGACTATAACATACTCAAAGGACATCCCCGTATCTCTAGTAGAAACAGAGTTACGAGCCTGCAAAGTATAGTCTAAAGCATTTCCTATGGAGGGGTTTGTTTCTTTACGTTTTGCTTAAGTACTCGGCCCCTGTTTGTCGCAGCCCAAAGTTTTTAGTATGGTTAGATGGGGGGCAAATTGGACTATATTATACTCAAAGAACATCCTCTTATCTCTAGTAGAACCAGAGTTACGAGACTCTAAAGTTGGGTGTGACGCTATTTCTATGGCATGTTTTTGAATATTTCGCTTAATTTCTCGGCCTCTGTTTGACGCAACCCCAAACCTTTGGTATAGTAGGATGGGGGACAAATTGGACTATAACATACTCAAAGGACATCCCCGTATCTCTAGTAGAAACAGAGTTACGAGCCTGCAAAGTATAGTCTAAAGCATTTCCTATGGAGGGGTTTGTTTCTTTACGTTTTGCTTAAATACTCGGCCCCTGTTTGTCGCAGCCCAAAGTTTTTAGTATGGTTAGATGGATGACAAATTGGACTATATTATACTCAAAGGACTTCCCCTTATCTTTAGTAGAACCAGAGTTACGAGACTAAATTTGGGTGTGACGCTATTTCTATGGCATGTTTTTGAATATTTCGCTTAATTTCTCGGCCCCTGTTTGACGCAACCCCAAACCTTTGGTATAGTAGAATGGGGGACAAATTGGACTATAACATACTCAAAGGACATCCCCGTATCTCTAGTAGAAACAAAGTTACGAGCCTGCAAAGTATAGTCTAATGCATTTCCTATGGTGGGGTTTGTTTCTTTACGTTTTGCTTAAATACTCGGCCCCTGTTTGTCGCAGCCCAAAGTTTTTAGTATGGTTAGATGGATGACAAATTGGACTATATTATACTCAAAGGACTTCCCCTTATCTTTAGTAGAACCAGAGTTACGAGACTAAATTTGGGTGTGACGCTATTTCTATGGCATGTTTTTGAACATTTCGCTTAATTTCTCGGCCCCTGTTTGACGCAACCCCAAACCTTTGGTATAGTAGGATGGGGGACAAATTGGACTATAACATATTCAAAGGACATCCGCGTATCTCTAGTAGAAACAGAGTTACGAGCCTGCAAAGTATAGTCTAAAGCATTTCCTATGGAGGGGTTTGTTTCTTTACGTTTTGCTTAAGTACTCGGCCCCTGTTTGTCGCAGCCCAAAGTATTTAGTATGGTTAGATGGGGGGCAAATCGGACTATATTATACTCAAAGGACATCCTCTTATCTCTAGTAGAACCAGAGTTACGAGACTCTAAATTTGGGTGTGACGCTATTTCTATGGCATGTTTTTGAATATTTCGCTTAATTTCTCGGCCTCTGTTTGACGCAACCCCAAACCTTTGGTATAGTAGGATGGGGGACAAATTGGACTATAACATACTCAAAGGACATCCCCGTATCTCTAGTAGAAACAGAGTTACGAGCCTGCAAAGTATAGTCTAAAGCATTTCCTATGGAGGGGTTTGTTTCTTTACGTTTTGCTTAAATACTCGGCCCCTGTTTGTCGCAGCCCAAAGTTTTTAGTATGGTTAGATGGATGACAAATTGGACTATATTATACTCAAAGGACTTCCCCTTATCTTTAGTAGAACCAGAGTTACGAGACTCTAAAGTTGGGTGTGACGCTATTTCTATGGCATGTTTTTGAATATTTCGCTTAATTTCTCGGCCCCTGTTTGACGCAACCCCAATTCTTTGGTAAAGTAGGATGGGGGACAAATTGGACTATAACATATTCAAAGGACATCCGCGTATCTCTAGTAGAAACAGAGTTACGAGCCTGCAAAGTATAGTCTAAAGCATTTCCTATGGAGGGGTTTGTTTCTTTACGTTTTGCTTAAGTACTCGGCCCCTGTTTGTCGCAGCCCAAAGTATTTAGTATGGTTAGATGGGGGGCAAATCGGACTATATTATACTCAAAGGACATTCTCTTATCTCTAGTAGAACCAGAGTTACGAGACTCTAAATTTGGGTGTGACGCTATTTCTATGGCATGTTTTTGAATATTTCGCTTAATTTCTCGGCCCCTGTTTGACGCAACCCCAATTCTTTGGTAAAGTAGGATGGGGGACAAATTGGACTATAACATATTCAAAGGACATCCGCGTATCACTAGTAGAAACAGAGTTACGAGCCTGCAAAGTATAGTCTAATGCATTTCCTATGGTGGGGTTTGTTTCTTTACGTTTTGCTTAAATACTCGGCCCCTGTTTGTCGCAGCCCAAAGTTTTTAGTATGGTTAGATGGATGACAAATTGGACTATATTATACTCAAAGGACTTCCCCTTATCTTTAGTAGAACCAGAGTTACGAGACTAAATTTGGGTGTGACGCTATTTCTATGAAATGTTTTTGAACATTTCGCTTAATTTCTCGGCCCCTGTTTGACGCAACCCCAAACCTTTGGTATAGTAGGATGGGGGACAAATTGGACTATAACATACTCAAAGGACATCCCCGTATCTCTAGTAGAAACAGAGTTACGAGCCTGCAAAGTATAGTCTAAAGCATTTCCTATGGAGGGGTTTGTTTCTTTACGTTTTGCTTAAGTACTCGGCCCCTGTTTGTCGCAGCCCAAAGTTTTTAGTATGGTTAGATGGGGGGCAAATTGGACTATATTATACTCAAAGGACATCCTCTTATCTCTAGTAGAACCAGAGTTACGAGACTCTAAAGTTGGGTGTGACGCTATTTCTATGGCATGTTTTTGAATATTTCGCTTAATTTCTCGGCCTCTGTTTGACGCAACCCCAAACCTTTGGTATAGTAGGATGGGGGACAAATTGGACTATATTATACTCAAAGGACATCCTCTTATCTCTAGTAGAACCAGAGTTACGAGACTCTAAATTTGGGTGTGACGCTATTTCTATGGCATGTTTTTGAATATTTCGCTTAATTTCTCGGCCCCTGTTTGACGCAACCCCAATTCTTTGGTAAAGTAGGATGGGGGACAAATTGGACTAAAACATATTCAAAGGACATCCGCGTATCTCTAGTAGAAACAGAGTTACGAGCCTGCAGAGTATAGTCTAAAGCATTTCCTATGGAGGGGTTTGTTTCTTTACGTTTTGCTTAAGTACTCGGCCCCTGTTTGTCGCAGCCCAAAGTATTTAGTATGGTTAGATGGGGGGCAAATCGGACTATATTATACTCAAAGGACATTCTCTTATCTCTAGTAGAACCAGAGTTACGAGACTCTAAATTTGGGTGTGACGCTATTTCTATGGCATGTTTTTGAATATTTCGCTTAATTTCTCGGCCCCTGTTTGACGCAACCCCAATTCTTTGGTAAAGTAGGATGGGGGACAAATTGGACTATAACATATTCAAAGGACATCCGCGTATCTCTAGTAGAAACAGAGTTACGAGCCTGCAAAGTATAGTCTAATGCATTTCCTATGGTGGGGTTTGTTTCTTTACGTTTTGCTTAAATACTCGGCCCCTGTTTGTCGCAGCCCAAAGTTTTTAGTATGGTTAGATGGATGACAAATTGGACTATATTATACTCAAAGGACTTCCCCTTATCTTTAGTAGAACCAGAGTTACGAGACTAAATTTGGGTGTGACGCTATTTCTATGAAATGTTTTTGAACATTTCGCTTAATTTCTCGGCCCCTGTTTGACGCAACCCCAAACCTTTGGTATAGTAGGATGGGGGACAAATTGGACTATAACATACTCAAAGGACATCCCCGTATCTCTAGTAGAAACAGAGTTACGAGCCTGCAAAGTATAGTCTAAAGCATTTCCTATGGAGGGGTTTGTTTCTTTACGTTTTGCTTAAGTACTCGGCCCCTGTTTGTCGCAGCCCAAAGTTTTTAGTATGGTTAGATGGGGGGCAAATTGGACTATATTATACTCAAAGGACATCCTCTTATCTCTAGTAGAAACAGAGTTACGAGACTCTAAAGTTGGGTGTGACGCTATTCCTATGGCATGTTTTTGAATATTTCGCTTAATTTCTCGGCCCCTGTTTGACGCAACCCCAAACCTTTGGTATAGTAGGATGGGGGACAAATTGGACTATAACATACTCAAAGGACATCCCCATATCTCTAGTAGAAACAGAGTTACGAGCCTGCAAAGTATAGTCTAAAGCATTTCCTATGGAGGGGTTTGTTTCTTTACGTTTTGCTTAAATACTCGGCCCCTGTTTGTCGCAGCCCAAAGTATTTAGTATGGTTAGATGAGGGGCAAATTGGACTATATTATACTCAAAGAACATCCTCTTATCTCTAGTAGAACCAGAGTTACGAGACTCTAAAGTTGGGTGTGACGCTATTTCTATGGCATGTTTTTGAATATTTCGCTTAATTTCTCGGCCTCTGTTTGACGCAACCCCAAACCTTTGGTATAGTAGGATGGGGGACAAATTGGACTATATTATACTCAAAGGACATCCTCTTATCTCTAGTAGAACCAGAGTTACGAGACTCTAAATTTGGGTGTGACGCTATTTCTATGGCATGTTTTTGAATATTTCGCTTAATTTCTCGGCCCCTGTTTGACGCAACCCCAATTCTTTGGTAAAGTAGGATGGGGGACAAATTGGACTATAACATATTCAAAGGACATCCGCGTATCTCTAGTAGAAACAGAGTTACGAGCCTGCAAAGTATAGTCTAAAGCATTTCCTATGGAGGGGTTTGTTTCTTTACGTTTTGCTTAAGTACTCGGCCCCTGTTTGTCGCAGCCCAAAGTATTTAGTATGGTTAGATGGGGGGCAAATCGGACTATATTATACTCAAAGGACATTCTCTTATCTCTAGTAGAACCAGAGTTACGAGACTCTAAATTTGGGTGTGACGCTATTTCTATGGCATGTTTTTGAATATTTCGCTTAATTTCTCGGCCCCTGTTTGACGCAACCCCAATTCTTTGGTAAAGTAGGATGGGGGACAAATTGGACTATAACATACTCAAAGGACATCCCCGTATCTCTAGTAGAAACAGAGTTACGAGCCTGCAAAGTATAGTCTAAAGCATTTCCTATGGAGGGGTTTGTTTCTTTACGTTTTGCTTAAGTACTCGGCCCCTGTTTGTCGCAGCCCAAAGTTTTTAGTATGGTTAGATGGGGGGCAAATTGGACTATATTATACTCAAAGGACATCCTCTTATCTCTAGTAGAAACAGAGTTACGAGACTCTAAAGTTGGGTGTGACGCTATTCCTATGGCATGTTTTTGAATATTTCGCTTAATTTCTCGGCCCCTGTTTGACGCAACCCCAAACCTTTGGTATAGTAGGATGGGGGACAAATTGGACTATAACATACTCAAAGGACATCCCCATATCTCTAGTAGAAACAGAGTTACGAGCCTGCAAAGTATAGTCTAAAGCATTTCCTATGGAGGGGTTTGTTTCTTTACGTTTTGCTTAAATACTCGGCCCCTGTTTGTCGCAGCCCAAAGTATTTAGTATGGTTAGATGAGGGGCAAATTGGACTATATTATACTCAAAGAACATCCTCTTATCTCTAGTAGAACCAGAGTTACGAGACTCTAAAGTTGGGTGTGACGCTATTTCTATGGCATGTTTTTGAATATTTCGCTTAATTTCTCGGCCTCTGTTTGACGCAACCCCAAACCTTTGGTATAGTAGGATGGGGGACAAATTGGACTATATTATACTCAAAGGACATCCTCTTATCTCTAGTAGAACCAGAGTTACGAGACTCTAAATTTGGGTGTGACGCTATTTCTATGGCATGTTTTTGAATATTTCGCTTAATTTCTCGGCCCCTGTTTGACGCAACCCCAATTCTTTGGTAAAGTAGGATGGGGGACAAATTGGACTATAACATATTCAAAGGACATCCGCGTATCTCTAGTAGAAACAGAGTTACGAGCCTGCAAAGTATAGTCTAAAGCATTTCCTATGGAGGGGTTTGTTTCTTTACGTTTTGCTTAAGTACTCGGCCCCTGTTTGTCGCAGCCCAAAGTATTTAGTATGGTTAGATGGGGGGCAAATCGGACTATATTATACTCAAAGGACATTCTCTTATCTCTAGTAGAACCAGAGTTACGAGACTCTAAATTTGGGTGTGACGCTATTTCTATGGCATGTTTTTGAATATTTCGCTTAATTTCTCGGCCCCTGTTTGACGCAACCCCAATTCTTTGGTAAAGTAGGATGGGGGACAAATTGGACTATAACATATTCAAAGGACATCCGCGTATCTCTAGTAGAAACAGAGTTACGAGCCTGCAAAGTATAGTCTAATGCATTTCCTATGGTGGGGTTTGTTTCTTTACGTTTTGCTTAAATACTCGGCCCCTGTTTGTCGCAGCCCAAAGTTTTTAGTATGGTTAGATGGATGACAAATTGGACTATATTATACTCAAAGGACTTCCCCTTATCTTTAGTAGAACCAGAGTTACGAGACTAAATTTGGGTGTGACGCTATTTCTATGAAATGTTTTTGAACATTTCGCTTAATTTCTCGGCCCCTGTTTGACGCAACCCCAAACCTTTGGTATAGTAGGATGGGGGACAAATTGGACTATAACATACTCAAAGGACATCCCCGTATCTCTAGTAGAAACAGAGTTACGAGCCTGCAAAGTATAGTCTAAAGCATTTCCTATGGAGGGGTTTGTTTCTTTACGTTTTGCTTAAGTACTCGGCCCCTGTTTGTCGCAGCCCAAAGTTTTTAGTATGGTTAGATGGGGGGCAAATTGGACTATATTATACTCAAAGGACATCCTCTTATCTCTAGTAGAAACAGAGTTACGAGACTCTAAAGTTGGGTGTGACGCTATTCCTATGGCATGTTTTTGAATATTTCGCTTAATTTCTCGGCCCCTGTTTGACGCAACCCCAAACCTTTGGTATAGTAGGATGGGGGACAAATTGGACTATAACATATTCAAAGGACATCCGCGTATCTCTAGTAGAAACAGAGTTACGAGCCTGCAAAGTATAGTCTAAAGCATTTCCTATGGAGGGGTTTGTTTCTTTACGTTTTGCTTAAGTACTCGGCCCCTGTTTGTCGCAGCCCAAAGTATTTAGTATGGTTAGATGGGGGGCAAATCGGACTATATTATACTCAAAGGACATTCTCTTATCTCTAGTAGAACCAGAGTTACGAGACTCTAAAGTTGGGTGTGACGCTATTTCTATGGCATGTTTTTGAATATTTCGCTTAATTTCTCGGCCTCTGTTTGACGCAACCCCAAACCTTTGGTATAGTAGGATGGGGGACAAATTGGACTATAACATACTCAAAGGACATCCCCGTATCTCTAGTAGAAACAGAGTTACGAGCCTGCAAAGTATAGTCTAAAGCATTTCCTATGGAGGGGTTTGTTTCTTTACGTTTTGCTTAAATACTCGGCCCCTGTTTGTCGCAGCCCAAAGTTTTTAGTATGGTTAGATGGATGACAAATTGGACTATATTATACTCAAAGGACTTCCCCTTATCTTTAGTAGAACCAGAGTTACGAGACTCTAAAGTTGGGTGTGACGCTATTTCTATGGCATGTTTTTGAATATTTCGCTTAATTTCTCGGCCTCTGTTTGACGCAACCCCAAACCTTTGGTATAGTAGGATGGGGGACAAATTGGACTATAACATACTCAAAGGACATCCCCGTATCTCTAGTAGAAACAGAGTTACGAGCCTGCAAAGTATAGTCTAAAGCATTTCCTATGGAGGGGTTTGTTTCTTTACGTTTTGCTTAAGTACTCGGCCCCTGTTTGTCGCAGCCCAAAGTTTTTAGTATGGTTAGATGGGGGGCAAATTGGACTATATTATACTCAAAGGACATTCTCTTATCTCTAGTAGAACCAGAGTTACGAGACTCTAAATTTGGGTGTGACGCTATTTCTATGGCATGTTTTTGAATATTTCGCTTAATTTCTCGGCCCCTGTTTGACGCAACCCCAATTCTTTGGTAAAGTAGGATGGGGGACAAATTGGACTATAACATATTCAAAGGACATCCGCGTATCTCTAGTAGAAACAGAGTTACGAGCCTGCAAAGTATAGTCTAATGCATTTCCTATGGTGGGGTTTGTTTCTTTACGTTTTGCTTAAATACTCGGCCCCTGTTTGTCGCAGCCCAAAGTTTTTAGTATGGTTAGATGGATGACAAATTGGACTATATTATACTCAAAGGACTTCCCCTTATCTTTAGTAGAACCAGAGTTACGAGACTAAATTTGGGTGTGACGCTATTTCTATGAAATGTTTTTGAACATTTCGCTTAATTTCTCGGCCCCTGTTTGACGCAACCCCAAACCTTTGGTATAGTAGGATGGGGGACAAATTGGACTATAACATACTCAAAGGACATCCCCGTATCTCTAGTAGAAACAGAGTTACGAGCCTGCAAAGTATAGTCTAAAGCATTTCCTATGGAGGGGTTTGTTTCTTTACGTTTTGCTTAAGTACTCGGCCCCTGTTTGTCGCAGCCCAAAGTTTTTAGTATGGTTAGATGGGGGGCAAATTGGACTATATTATACTCAAAGGACATCCTCTTATCTCTAGTAGAAACAGAGTTACGAGACTCTAAAGTTGGGTGTGACGCTATTCCTATGGCATGTTTTTGAATATTTCGCTTAATTTCTCGGCCCCTGTTTGACGCAACCCCAAACCTTTGGTATAGTAGGATGGGGGACAAATTGGACTATAACATATTCAAAGGACATCCGCGTATCTCTAGTAGAAACAGAGTTACGAGCCTGCAAAGTATAGTCTAAAGCATTTCCTATGGAGGGGTTTGTTTCTTTACGTTTTGCTTAAGTACTCGGCCCCTGTTTGTCGCAGCCCAAAGTATTTAGTATGGTTAGATGGGGGGCAAATCGGACTATATTATACTCAAAGGACATTCTCTTATCTCTAGTAGAACCAGAGTTACGAGACTCTAAAGTTGGGTGTGACGCTATTTCTATGGCATGTTTTTGAATATTTCGCTTAATTTCTCGGCCTCTGTTTGACGCAACCCCAAACCTTTGGTATAGTAGGATGGGGGACAAATTGGACTATAACATACTCAAAGGACATCCCCGTATCTCTAGTAGAAACAGAGTTACGAGCCTGCAAAGTATAGTCTAAAGCATTTCCTATGGAGGGGTTTGTTTCTTTACGTTTTGCTTAAATACTCGGCCCCTGTTTGTCGCAGCCCAAAGTTTTTAGTATGGTTAGATGGATGACAAATTGGACTATATTATACTCAAAGGACTTCCCCTTATCTTTAGTAGAACCAGAGTTACGAGACTCTAAAGTTGGGTGTGACGCTATTTCTATGGCATGTTTTTGAATATTTCGCTTAATTTCTCGGCCTCTGTTTGACGCAACCCCAAACCTTTGGTATAGTAGGATGGGGGACAAATTGGACTATAACATACTCAAAGGACATCCCCGTATCTCTAGTAGAAACAGAGTTACGAGCCTGCAAAGTATAGTCTAAAGCATTTCCTATGGAGGGGTTTGTTTCTTTACGTTTTGCTTAAGTACTCGGCCCCTGTTTGTCGCAGCCCAAAGTTTTTAGTATGGTTAGATGGGGGGCAAATTGGACTATATTATACTCAAAGGACATTCTCTTATCTCTAGTAGAACCAGAGTTACGAGACTCTAAATTTGGGTGTGACGCTATTTCTATGGCATGTTTTTGAATATTTCGCTTAATTTCTCGGCCCCTGTTTGACGCAACCCCAATTCTTTGGTAAAGTAGGATGGGGGACAAATTGGACTATAACATATTCAAAGGACATCCGCGTATCTCTAGTAGAAACAGAGTTACGAGCCTGCAAAGTATAGTCTAAAGCATTTCCTATGGAGGGGTTTGTTTCTTTACGTTTTGCTTAAGTACTCGGCCCCTGTTTGTCGCAGCCCAAAGTATTTAGTATGGTTAGATGGGGGGCAAATCGGACTATATTATACTCAAAGGACATTCTCTTATCTCTAGTAGAACCAGAGTTACGAGACTCTAAATTTGGGTGTGACGCTATTTCTATGGCATGTTTTTGAATATTTCGCTTAATTTCTCGGCCCCTGTTTGACGCAACCCCAATTCTTTGGTAAAGTAGGATGGGGGACAAATTGGACTATAACATATTCAAAGGACATCCGCGTATCTCTAGTAGAAACAGAGTTACGAGCCTGCAAAGTATAGTCTAATGCATTTCCTATGGTGGGGTTTGTTTCTTTACGTTTTGCTTAAATACTCGGCCCCTGTTTGTCGCAGCCCAAAGTTTTTAGTATGGTTAGATGGATGACAAATTGGACTATATTATACTCAAAGGACTTCCCCTTATCTTTAGTAGAACCAGAGTTACGAGACTAAATTTGGGTGTGACGCTATTTCTATGAAATGTTTTTGAACATTTCGCTTAATTTCTCGGCCCCTGTTTGACGCAACCCCAAACCTTTGGTATAGTAGGATGGGGGACAAATTGGACTATAACATACTCAAAGGACATCCCCGTATCTCTAGTAGAAACAGAGTTACGAGCCTGCAAAGTATAGTCTAAAGCATTTCCTATGGAGGGGTTTGTTTCTTTACGTTTTGCTTAAGTACTCGGCCCCTGTTTGTCGCAGCCCAAAGTTTTTAGTATGGTTAGATGGGGGGCAAATTGGACTATATTATACTCAAAGGACATCCTCTTATCTCTAGTAGAAACAGAGTTACGAGACTCTAAAGTTGGGTGTGACGCTATTCCTATGGCATGTTTTTGAATATTTCGCTTAATTTCTCGGCCCCTGTTTGACGCAACCCCAAACCTTTGGTATAGTAGGATGGGGGACAAATTGGACTATAACATACTCAAAGGACATCCCCATATCTCTAGTAGAAACAGAGTTACGAGCCTGCAAAGTATAGTCTAAAGCATTTCCTATGGAGGGGTTTGTTTCTTTACGTTTTGCTTAAATACTCGGCCCCTGTTTGTCGCAGCCCAAAGTATTTAGTATGGTTAGATGAGGGGCAAATTGGACTATATTATACTCAAAGAACATCCTCTTATCTCTAGTAGAACCAGAGTTACGAGACTCTAAAGTTGGGTGTGACGCTATTTCTATGGCATGTTTTTGAATATTTCGCTTAATTTCTCGGCCTCTGTTTGACGCAACCCCAAACCTTTGGTATAGTAGGATGGGGGACAAATTGGACTATAACATACTCAAAGGACATCCCCGTATCTCTAGTAGAAACAGAGTTACGAGCCTGCAAAGTATAGTCTAAAGCATTTCCTATGGAGGGGTTTGTTTCTTTACGTTTTGCTTAAATACTCGGCCCCTGTTTGTCGCAGCCCAAAGTTTTTAGTATGGTTAGATGGATGACAAATTGGACTATATTATACTCAAAGGACTTCCCCTTATCTTTAGTAGAACCAGAGTTACGAGACTCTAAAGTTGGGTGTGACGCTATTTCTATGGCATGTTTTTGAATATTTCGCTTAATTTCTCGGCCTCTGTTTGACGCAACCCCAAACCTTTGGTATAGTAGGATGGGGGACAAATTGGACTATAACATACTCAAAGGACATCCCCGTATCTCTAGTAGAAACAGAGTTACGAGCCTGCAAAGTATAGTCTAAAGCATTTCCTATGGAGGGGTTTGTTTCTTTACGTTTTGCTTAAGTACTCGGCCCCTGTTTGTCGCAGCCCAAAGTTTTTAGTATGGTTAGATGGGGGGCAAATTGGACTATATTATACTCAAAGGACATTCTCTTATCTCTAGTAGAACCAGAGTTACGAGACTCTAAATTTGGGTGTGACGCTATTTCTATGGCATGTTTTTGAATATTTCGCTTAATTTCTCGGCCCCTGTTTGACGCAACCCCAATTCTTTGGTAAAGTAGGATGGGGGACAAATTGGACTATAACATATTCAAAGGACATCCGCGTATCTCTAGTAGAAACAGAGTTACGAGCCTGCAAAGTATAGTCTAAAGCATTTCCTATGGAGGGGTTTGTTTCTTTACGTTTTGCTTAAGTACTCGGCCCCTGTTTGTCGCAGCCCAAAGTATTTAGTATGGTTAGATGGGGGGCAAATCGGACTATATTATACTCAAAGGACATTCTCTTATCTCTAGTAGAACCAGAGTTACGAGACTCTAAATTTGGGTGTGACGCTATTTCTATGGCATGTTTTTGAATATTTCGCTTAATTTCTCGGCCCCTGTTTGACGCAACCCCAATTCTTTGGTAAAGTAGGATGGGGGACAAATTGGACTATAACATATTCAAAGGACATCCGCGTATCTCTAGTAGAAACAGAGTTACGAGCCTGCAAAGTATAGTCTAATGCATTTCCTATGGTGGGGTTTGTTTCTTTACGTTTTGCTTAAATACTCGGCCCCTGTTTGTCGCAGCCCAAAGTTTTTAGTATGGTTAGATGGATGACAAATTGGACTATATTATACTCAAAGGACTTCCCCTTATCTTTAGTAGAACCAGAGTTACGAGACTAAATTTGGGTGTGACGCTATTTCTATGAAATGTTTTTGAACATTTCGCTTAATTTCTCGGCCCCTGTTTGACGCAACCCCAAACCTTTGGTATAGTAGGATGGGGGACAAATTGGACTATAACATACTCAAAGGACATCCCCGTATCTCTAGTAGAAACAGAGTTACGAGCCTGCAAAGTATAGTCTAAAGCATTTCCTATGGAGGGGTTTGTTTCTTTACGTTTTGCTTAAGTACTCGGCCCCTGTTTGTCGCAGCCCAAAGTTTTTAGTATGGTTAGATGGGGGGCAAATTGGACTATATTATACTCAAAGGACATCCTCTTATCTCTAGTAGAAACAGAGTTACGAGACTCTAAAGTTGGGTGTGACGCTATTCCTATGGCATGTTTTTGAATATTTCGCTTAATTTCTCGGCCCCTGTTTGACGCAACCCCAAACCTTTGGTATAGTAGGATGGGGGACAAATTGGACTATAACATACTCAAAGGACATCCCCATATCTCTAGTAGAAACAGAGTTACGAGCCTGCAAAGTATAGTCTAAAGCATTTCCTATGGAGGGGTTTGTTTCTTTACGTTTTGCTTAAATACTCGGCCCCTGTTTGTCGCAGCCCAAAGTATTTAGTATGGTTAGATGAGGGGCAAATTGGACTATATTATACTCAAAGAACATCCTCTTATCTCTAGTAGAACCAGAGTTACGAGACTCTAAAGTTGGGTGTGACGCTATTTCTATGGCATGTTTTTGAATATTTCGCTTAATTTCTCGGCCTCTGTTTGACGCAACCCCAAACCTTTGGTATAGTAGGATGGGGGACAAATTGGACTATAACATACTCAAAGGACATCCCCGTATCTCTAGTAGAAACAGAGTTACGAGCCTGCAAAGTATAGTCTAAAGCATTTCCTATGGAGGGGTTTGTTTCTTTACGTTTTGCTTAAATACTCGGCCCCTGTTTGTCGCAGCCCAAAGTTTTTAGTATGGTTAGATGGATGACAAATTGGACTATATTATACTCAAAGGACTTCCCCTTATCTTTAGTAGAACCAGAGTTACGAGACTCTAAAGTTGGGTGTGACGCTATTTCTATGGCATGTTTTTGAATATTTCGCTTAATTTCTCGGCCTCTGTTTGACGCAACCCCAAACCTTTGGTATAGTAGGATGGGGGACAAATTGGACTATAACATACTCAAAGGACATCCCCGTATCTCTAGTAGAAACAGAGTTACGAGCCTGCAAAGTATAGTCTAAAGCATTTCCTATGGAGGGGTTTGTTTCTTTACGTTTTGCTTAAGTACTCGGCCCCTGTTTGTCGCAGCCCAAAGTTTTTAGTATGGTTAGATGGGGGGCAAATTGGACTATATTATACTCAAAGGACATTCTCTTATCTCTAGTAGAACCAGAGTTACGAGACTCTAAATTTGGGTGTGACGCTATTTCTATGGCATGTTTTTGAATATTTCGCTTAATTTCTCGGCCCCTGTTTGACGCAACCCCAATTCTTTGGTAAAGTAGGATGGGGGACAAATTGGACTATAACATATTCAAAGGACATCCGCGTATCTCTAGTAGAAACAGAGTTACGAGCCTGCAAAGTATAGTCTAAAGCATTTCCTATGGAGGGGTTTGTTTCTTTACGTTTTGCTTAAGTACTCGGCCCCTGTTTGTCGCAGCCCAAAGTATTTAGTATGGTTAGATGGGGGGCAAATCGGACTATATTATACTCAAAGGACATTCTCTTATCTCTAGTAGAACCAGAGTTACGAGACTCTAAATTTGGGTGTGACGCTATTTCTATGGCATGTTTTTGAATATTTCGCTTAATTTCTCGGCCCCTGTTTGACGCAACCCCAATTCTTTGGTAAAGTAGGATGGGGGACAAATTGGACTATAACATATTCAAAGGACATCCGCGTATCTCTAGTAGAAACAGAGTTACGAGCCTGCAAAGTATAGTCTAATGCATTTCCTATGGTGGGGTTTGTTTCTTTACGTTTTGCTTAAATACTCGGCCCCTGTTTGTCGCAGCCCAAAGTTTTTAGTATGGTTAGATGGATGACAAATTGGACTATATTATACTCAAAGGACTTCCCCTTATCTTTAGTAGAACCAGAGTTACGAGACTAAATTTGGGTGTGACGCTATTTCTATGAAATGTTTTTGAACATTTCGCTTAATTTCTCGGCCCCTGTTTGACGCAACCCCAAACCTTTGGTATAGTAGGATGGGGGACAAATTGGACTATAACATACTCAAAGGACATCCCCGTATCTCTAGTAGAAACAGAGTTACGAGCCTGCAAAGTATAGTCTAAAGCATTTCCTATGGAGGGGTTTGTTTCTTTACGTTTTGCTTAAGTACTCGGCCCCTGTTTGTCGCAGCCCAAAGTTTTTAGTATGGTTAGATGGGGGGCAAATTGGACTATATTATACTCAAAGGACATCCTCTTATCTCTAGTAGAAACAGAGTTACGAGACTCTAAAGTTGGGTGTGACGCTATTCCTATGGCATGTTTTTGAATATTTCGCTTAATTTCTCGGCCCCTGTTTGACGCAACCCCAAACCTTTGGTATAGTAGGATGGGGGACAAATTGGACTATAACATACTCAAAGGACATCCCCATATCTCTAGTAGAAACAGAGTTACGAGCCTGCAAAGTATAGTCTAAAGCATTTCCTATGGAGGGGTTTGTTTCTTTACGTTTTGCTTAAATACTCGGCCCCTGTTTGTCGCAGCCCAAAGTATTTAGTATGGTTAGATGAGGGGCAAATTGGACTATATTATACTCAAAGAACATCCTCTTATCTCTAGTAGAACCAGAGTTACGAGACTCTAAAGTTGGGTGTGACGCTATTTCTATGGCATGTTTTTGAATATTTCGCTTAATTTCTCGGCCTCTGTTTGACGCAACCCCAAACCTTTGGTATAGTAGGATGGGGGACAAATTGGACTATATTATACTCAAAGGACATCCTCTTATCTCTAGTAGAACCAGAGTTACGAGACTCTAAATTTGGGTGTGACGCTATTTCTATGGCATGTTTTTGAATATTTCGCTTAATTTCTCGGCCCCTGTTTGACGCAACCCCAATTCTTTGGTAAAGTAGGATGGGGGACAAATTGGACTAAAACATATTCAAAGGACATCCGCGTATCTCTAGTAGAAACAGAGTTACGAGCCTGCAAAGTATAGTCTAAAGCATTTCCTATGGAGGGGTTTGTTTCTTTACGTTTTGCTTAATTTCTCGGCCCCTGTTTGACGCAACCCCAAACCTTTGGTATAGTAGGATGGGGGACAAATTGGACTATAACATACTCAAAGGACATCCCCGTATCTCTAGTAGAAACAGAGTTACGAGCCTGCAAAGTATAGTCTAAAGCATTTCCTATGGAGGGGTTTGTTTCTTTACGTTTTGCTTAAGTACTCGGCCCCTGTTTGTCGCAGCCCAAAGTTTTTAGTATGGTTAGATGGGGGGCAAATTGGACTATATTATACTCAAAGGACATCCTCTTATCTCTAGTAGAAACAGAGTTACGAGACTCTAAAGTTGGGTGTGACGCTATTCCTATGGCATGTTTTTGAATATTTCGCTTAATTTCTCGGCCCCTGTTTGACGCAACCCCAAACCTTTGGTATAGTAGGATGGGGGACAAATTGGACTATAACATACTCAAAGGACATCCCCATATCTCTAGTAGAAACAGAGTTACGAGCCTGCAAAGTATAGTCTAAAGCATTTCCTATGGAGGGGTTTGTTTCTTTACGTTTTGCTTAAGTACTCGGCCCCTGTTTGTCGCAGCCCAAAGTATTTAGTATGGTTAGATGGGGGGCAAATCGGACTATATTATACTCAAAGGACATTCTCTTATCTCTAGTAGAACCAGAGTTACGAGACTCTAAATTTGGGTGTGACGCTATTTCTATGGCATGTTTTTGAATATTTCGCTTAATTTCTCGGCCCCTGTTTGACGCAACCCCAATTCTTTGGTAAAGTAGGATGGGGGACAAATTGGACTATAACATATTCAAAGGACATCCGCGTATCTCTAGTAGAAACAGAGTTACGAGCCTGCAAAGTATAGTCTAATGCATTTCCTATGGTGGGGTTTGTTTCTTTACGTTTTGCTTAAATACTCGGCCCCTGTTTGTCGCAGCCCAAAGTTTTTAGTATGGTTAGATGGATGACAAATTGGACTATATTATACTCAAAGGACTTCCCCTTATCTTTAGTAGAACCAGAGTTACGAGACTAAATTTGGGTGTGACGCTATTTCTATGAAATGTTTTTGAACATTTCGCTTAATTTCTCGGCCCCTGTTTGACGCAACCCCAAACCTTTGGTATAGTAGGATGGGGGACAAATTGGACTATAACATACTCAAAGGACATCCCCGTATCTCTAGTAGAAACAGAGTTACGAGCCTGCAAAGTATAGTCTAAAGCATTTCCTATGGAGGGGTTTGTTTCTTTACGTTTTGCTTAAGTACTCGGCCCCTGTTTGTCGCAGCCCAAAGTTTTTAGTATGGTTAGATGGGGGGCAAATTGGACTATATTATACTCAAAGGACATCCTCTTATCTCTAGTAGAAACAGAGTTACGAGACTCTAAAGTTGGGTGTGACGCTATTCCTATGGCATGTTTTTGAATATTTCGCTTAATTTCTCGGCCCCTGTTTGACGCAACCCCAAACCTTTGGTATAGTAGGATGGGGGACAAATTGGACTATAACATACTCAAAGGACATCCCCATATCTCTAGTAGAAACAGAGTTACGAGCCTGCAAAGTATAGTCTAAAGCATTTCCTATGGAGGGGTTTGTTTCTTTACGTTTTGCTTAAATACTCGGCCCCTGTTTGTCGCAGCCCAAAGTATTTAGTATGGTTAGATGAGGGGCAAATTGGACTATATTATACTCAAAGAACATCCTCTTATCTCTAGTAGAACCAGAGTTACGAGACTCTAAATTTGGGTGTGACGCTATTTCTATGGCATGTTTTTGAATATTTCGCTTAATTTCTCGGCCCCTGTTTGACGCAACCCCAATTCTTTGGTAAAGTAGGATGGGGGACAAATTGGACTATAACATATTCAAAGGACATCCGCGTATCTCTAGTAGAAACAGAGTTACGAGCCTGCAAAGTATAGTCTAATGCATTTCCTATGGTGGGGTTTGTTTCTTTACGTTTTGCTTAAATACTCGGCCCCTGTTTGTCGCAGCCCAAAGTTTTTAGTATGGTTAGATGGATGACAAATTGGACTATATTATACTCAAAGGACTTCCCCTTATCTTTAGTAGAACCAGAGTTACGAGACTAAATTTGGGTGTGACGCTATTTCTATGAAATGTTTTTGAACATTTCGCTTAATTTCTCGGCCCCTGTTTGACGCAACCCCAAACCTTTGGTATAGTAGGATGGGGGACAAATTGGACTATAACATACTCAAAGGACATCCCCGTATCTCTAGTAGAAACAGAGTTACGAGCCTGCAAAGTATAGTCTAAAGCATTTCCTATGGAGGGGTTTGTTTCTTTACGTTTTGCTTAAGTACTCGGCCCCTGTTTGTCGCAGCCCAAAGTTTTTAGTATGGTTAGATGGGGGGCAAATTGGACTATATTATACTCAAAGGACATCCTCTTATCTCTAGTAGAAACAGAGTTACGAGACTCTAAAGTTGGGTGTGACGCTATTCCTATGGCATGTTTTTGAATATTTCGCTTAATTTCTCGGCCCCTGTTTGACGCAACCCCAAACCTTTGGTATAGTAGGATGGGGGACAAATTGGACTATAACATACTCAAAGGACATCCCCATATCTCTAGTAGAAACAGAGTTACGAGCCTGCAAAGTATAGTCTAAAGCATTTCCTATGGAGGGGTTTGTTTCTTTACGTTTTGCTTAAATACTCGGCCCCTGTTTGTCGCAGCCCAAAGTATTTAGTATGGTTAGATGAGGGGCAAATTGGACTATATTATACTCAAAGAACATCCTCTTATCTCTAGTAGAACCAGAGTTACGAGACTCTAAAGTTGGGTGTGACGCTATTTCTATGGCATGTTTTTGAATATTTCGCTTAATTTCTCGGCCTCTGTTTGACGCAACCCCAAACCTTTGGTATAGTAGGATGGGGGACAAATTGGACTATATTATACTCAAAGGACATCCTCTTATCTCTAGTAGAACCAGAGTTACGAGACTCTAAATTTGGGTGTGACGCTATTTCTATGGCATGTTTTTGAATATTTCGCTTAATTTCTCGGCCCCTGTTTGACGCAACCCCAATTCTTTGGTAAAGTAGGATGGGGGACAAATTGGACTATAACATATTCAAAGGACATCCGCGTATCTCTAGTAGAAACAGAGTTACGAGCCTGCAAAGTATAGTCTAAAGCATTGCCTATGGAGGGGTTTGTTTCTTTACGTTTTGCTTAAGTACTCGGCCCCTGTTTGTCGCAGCCCAAAGTATTTAGTATGGTTAGATGGGGGGCAAATCGGACTATATTATACTCAAAGGACATTCTCTTATCTCTAGTAGAACCAGAGTTACGAGACTCTAAATTTGGGTGTGACGCTATTTCTATGGCATGTTTTTGAATATTTCGCTTAATTTCTCGGCCCCTGTTTGACGCAACCCCAATTCTTTGGTAAAGTAGGATGGGGGACAAATTGGACTATAACATATTCAAAGGACATCCGCGTATCTCTAGTAGAAACAGAGTTACGAGCCTGCAAAGTATAGTCTAATGCATTTCCTATGGTGGGGTTTGTTTCTTTACGTTTTGCTTAAATACTCGGCCCCTGTTTGTCGCAGCCCAAAGTTTTTAGTATGGTTAGATGGATGACAAATTGGACTATATTATACTCAAAGGACTTCCCCTTATCTTTAGTAGAACCAGAGTTACGAGACTAAATTTGGGTGTGACGCTATTTCTATGAAATGTTTTTGAACATTTCGCTTAATTTCTCGGCCCCTGTTTGACGCAACCCCAAACCTTTGGTATAGTAGGATGGGGGACAAATTGGACTATAACATACTCAAAGGACATCCCCGTATCTCTAGTAGAAACAGAGTTACGAGCCTGCAAAGTATAGTCTAAAGCATTTCCTATGGAGGGGTTTGTTTCTTTACGTTTTGCTTAAGTACTCGGCCCCTGTTTGTCGCAGCCCAAAGTTTTTAGTATGGTTAGATGGGGGGCAAATTGGACTATATTATACTCAAAGGACATCCTCTTATCTCTAGTAGAAACAGAGTTACGAGACTCTAAAGTTGGGTGTGACGCTATTCCTATGGCATGTTTTTGAATATTTCGCTTAATTTCTCGGCCCCTGTTTGACGCAACCCCAAACCTTTGGTATAGTAGGATGGGGGACAAATTGGACTATAACATATTCAAAGGACATCCGCGTATCTCTAGTAGAAACAGAGTTACGAGCCTGCAAAGTATAGTCTAAAGCATTTCCTATGGAGGGGTTTGTTTCTTTACGTTTTGCTTAAGTACTCGGCCCCTGTTTGTCGCAGCCCAAAGTATTTAGTATGGTTAGATGGGGGGCAAATCGGACTATATTATACTCAAAGGACATTCTCTTATCTCTAGTAGAACCAGAGTTACGAGACTCTAAATTTGGGTGTGACGCTATTTCTATGGCATGTTTTTGAATATTTCGCTTAATTTCTCGGCCCCTGTTTGACGCAACCCCAATTCTTTGGTAAAGTAGGATGGGGGACAAATTGGACTATAACATATTCAAAGGACATCCGCGTATCTCTAGTAGAAACAGAGTTACGAGCCTGCAAAGTATAGTCTAATGCATTTCCTATGGTGGGGTTTGTTTCTTTACGTTTTGCTTAAATACTCGGCCCCTGTTTGTCGCAGCCCAAAGTTTTTAGTATGGTTAGATGGATGACAAATTGGACTATATTATACTCAAAGGACTTCCCCTTATCTTTAGTAGAACCAGAGTTACGAGACTAAATTTGGGTGTGACGCTATTTCTATGAAATGTTTTTGAACATTTCGCTTAATTTCTCGGCCCCTGTTTGACGCAACCCCAAACCTTTGGTATAGTAGGATGGGGGACAAATTGGACTATAACATACTCAAAGGACATCCCCGTATCTCTAGTAGAAACAGAGTTACGAGCCTGCAAAGTATAGTCTAAAGCATTTCCTATGGAGGGGTTTGTTTCTTTACGTTTTGCTTAAGTACTCGGCCCCTGTTTGTCGCAGCCCAAAGTTTTTAGTATGGTTAGATGGGGGGCAAATTGGACTATATTATACTCAAAGGACATCCTCTTATCTCTAGTAGAAACAGAGTTACGAGACTCTAAAGTTGGGTGTGACGCTATTCCTATGGCATGTTTTTGAATATTTCGCTTAATTTCTCGGCCCCTGTTTGACGCAACCCCAAACCTTTGGTATAGTAGGATGGGGGACAAATTGGACTATAACATACTCAAAGGACATCCCCATATCTCTAGTAGAAACAGAGTTACGAGCCTGCAAAGTATAGTCTAAAGCATTTCCTATGGAGGGGTTTGTTTCTTTACGTTTTGCTTAAATACTCGGCCCCTGTTTGTCGCAGCCCAAAGTATTTAGTATGGTTAGATGAGGGGCAAATTGGACTATATTATACTCAAAGAACATCCTCTTATCTCTAGTAGAACCAGAGTTACGAGACTCTAAAGTTGGGTGTGACGCTATTTCTATGGCATGTTTTTGAATATTTCGCTTAATTTCTCGGCCTCTGTTTGACGCAACCCCAAACCTTTGGTATAGTAGGATGGGGGACAAATTGGACTATATTATACTCAAAGGACATCCTCTTATCTCTAGTAGAACCAGAGTTACGAGACTCTAAATTTGGGTGTGACGCTATTTCTATGGCATGTTTTTGAATATTTCGCTTAATTTCTCGGCCCCTGTTTGACGCAACCCCAATTCTTTGGTAAAGTAGGATGGGGGACAAATTGGACTATAATATATTCAAAGGACATCCGCGTATCTCTAGTAGAAACAGAGTTACGAGCCTGCAAAGTATAGTCTAAAGCATTTCCTATGGAGGGGTTTGTTTCTTTACGTTTTGCTTAAGTACTCGGCCCCTGTTTGTCGCAGCCCAAAGTATTTAGTATGGTTAGATGGGGGGCAAATCGGACTATATTATACTCAAAGGACATTCTCTTATCTCTAGTAGAACCAGAGTTACGAGACTCTAAATTTGGGTGTGACGCTATTTCTATGGCATGTTTTTGAATATTTCGCTTAATTTCTCGGCCCCTGTTTGACGCAACCCCAATTCTTTGGTAAAGTAGGATGGGGGACAAATTGGACTATAACATATTCAAAGGACATCCGCGTATCTCTAGTAGAAACAGAGTTACGAGCCTGCAAAGTATAGTCTAAAGCATTTCCTATGGAGGGGTTTGTTTCTTTACGTTTTGCTTAAGTACTCGGCCCCTGTTTGTCGCAGCCCAAAGTTTTTAGTATGGTTAGATGGGGGGCAAATTGGACTATATTATACTCAAAGGACATCCTCTTATCTCTAGTAGAAACAGAGTTACGAGACTCTAAAGTTGGGTGTGACGCTATTCCTATGGCATGTTTTTGAATATTTCGCTTAATTTCTCGGCCCCTGTTTGACGCAACCCCAAACCTTTGGTATAGTAGGATGGGGGACAAATTGGACTATAACATACTCAAAGGACATCCCCATATCTCTAGTAGAAACAGAGTTACGAGCCTGCAAAGTATAGTCTAAAGCATTTCCTATGGAGGGGTTTGTTTCTTTACGTTTTGCTTAAGTACTCGGCCCCTGTTTGTCGCAGCTCAAAGTATTTAAAATGGTTAGATGGGGGGCAAATTGGACTATATTATACTCAAAGGACATTCTCTTATCTCTAGTAGAACCAGAGTTACGAGACTCTAAATTTGGGTGTGACGCTATTTCTATGGCATGTTTTTGAATATTTCGCTTAATTTCTCGGCCCCTGTTTGACGCAACCCCAATTCTTTGGTAAAGTAGGATGGGGGACAAATTGGACTATAACATATTCAAAGGACATCCGCGTATCTCTAGTAGAAACAGAGTTACGAGCCTGCAAAGTATAGTCTAAAGCATTTCCTATGGAGGGGTTTGTTTCTTTACGTTTTGCTTAAGTACTCGGCCCCTGTTTGTCGCAGCCCAAAGTATTTAGTATGGTTAGATGGGGGGCAAATTGGACTATATTATACTCAAAGAACATCCTCTTATCTCTAGTAGAACCAGAGTTACGAGACTCTAAATTTGGGTGTGACGCTATTTCTATGGCATGTTTTTGAACATTTCGCTTAATTTCTCGGCCCCTGCTTGACGCAACCCCAAACCTTTGGTATAGTAGGATGGGGGACAAATTGGACTATATTATACTCAAAGGACATCCTCTTATCTCTAGTAGAACCAGAGTTACGAGACTCTAAATTTGGGTGTGACGCTATTTCTATGGCATGTTTTTGAATATTTCGCTTAATTTCTCGGCCCCTGTTTGACGCAACCCCAATTCTTTGGTAAAGTAGGATGGGGGACAAATTGGACTATAATATATTCAAAGGACATCCGCGTATCTCTAGTAGAAACAGAGTTACGAGCCTGCAAAGTATAGTCTAAAGCATTTCCTATGGAGGGGTTTGTTTCTTTACGTTTTGCTTAAGTACTCGGCCCCTGTTTGTCGCAGCCCAAAGTATTTAGTATGGTTAGATGGGGGGCAAATCGGACTATATTATACTCAAAGGACATTCTCTTATCTCTAGTAGAACCAGAGTTACGAGACTCTAAATTTGGGTGTGACGCTATTTCTATGGCATGTTTTTGAATATTTCGCTTAATTTCTCGGCCCCTGTTTGACGCAACCCCAATTCTTTGGTAAAGTAGGATGGGGGACAAATTGGACTATAACATATTCAAAGGACATCCGCGTATCTCTAGTAGAAACAGAGTTACGAGCCTGCAAAGTATAGTCTAAAGCATTTCCTATGGAGGGGTTTGTTTCTTTACGTTTTGCTTAAGTACTCGGCCCCTGTTTGTCGCAGCCCAAAGTTTTTAGTATGGTTAGATGGGGGGCAAATTGGACTATATTATACTCAAAGGACATCCTCTTATCTCTAGTAGAAACAGAGTTACGAGACTCTAAAGTTGGGTGTGACGCTATTCCTATGGCATGTTTTTGAATATTTCGCTTAATTTCTCGGCCCCTGTTTGACGCAACCCCAAACCTTTGGTATAGTAGGATGGGGGACAAATTGGACTATAACATACTCAAAGGACATCCCCATATCTCTAGTAGAAACAGAGTTACGAGCCTGCAAAGTATAGTCTAAAGCATTTCCTATGGAGGGGTTTGTTTCTTTACGTTTTGCTTAAGTACTCGGCCCCTGTTTGTCGCAGCTCAAAGTATTTAAAATGGTTAGATGGGGGGCAAATTGGACTATATTATACTCAAAGGACATTCTCTTATCTCTAGTAGAACCAGAGTTACGAGACTCTAAATTTGGGTGTGACGCTATTTCTATGGCATGTTTTTGAATATTTCGCTTAATTTCTCGGCCCCTGTTTGACGCAACCCCAATTCTTTGGTAAAGTAGGATGGGGGACAAATTGGACTATAACATATTCAAAGGACATCCGCGTATCTCTAGTAGAAACAGAGTTACGAGCCTGCAAAGTATAGTCTAAAGCATTTCCTATGGAGGGGTTTGTTTCTTTACGTTTTGCTTAAGTACTCGGCCCCTGTTTGTCGCAGCCCAAAGTATTTAGTATGGTTAGATGGGGGGCAAATTGGACTATATTATACTCAAAGAACATCCTCTTATCTCTAGTAGAACCAGAGTTACGAGACTCTAAATTTGGGTGTGACGCTATTTCTATGGCATGTTTTTGAACATTTCGCTTAATTTCTCGGCCCCTGCTTGACGCAACCCCAAACCTTTGGTATAGTAGGATGGGGGACAAATTGGACTATAACATACTCAAAGGACATCCCCGTATCTCTAGTAGAAACAGAGTTACGAGCCTGCAAAGTATAGTCTAAAGCATTTCCTATGGAGGGGTTTGTTTCTTTACGTTTTGCTTAAATACTCGGCCCCTGTTTGTCGCAGCCCAAAGTATTTAGTATGGTTAGATGGGGGGCAAATTGGACTATATTATACTCAAAGAACATCCTCTTATCTCTAGTAGAACCAGAGTTACGAGACTCTAAAGTTGGGTGTGACGCTATTTCTATGGCATGTTTTTGAATATTTCGCTTAATTTCTCGGCCTCTGTTTGACGCAACCCCAAACCTTTGGTATAGTAGGATGGGGGACAAATTGGACTATATTATACTCAAAGGACATCCTCTTATCTCTAGTAGAAACAGAGTTACGAGACTCTAAAGTTGGGTGTGACGCTATTCCTATGGCATGTTTTTGAATATTTCGCTTAATTTCTCGGCCCCTGTTTGACGCAACCCCAAACCTTTGGTATAGTGGGATGGGGGACAAATTGGACTATAACATACTCAAAGGACATCCCCGTATCTCTAGTAGAAACAGAGTTACGAGCCTGCAAAATATAGTCTAAAGCATTTCCTATGGAGGGGTTTGTTTCTTTACGTTTTGCTTAAGTACTCGGCCCCTGTTTGTCGCAGCCCAAAGTATTTAGTATGGTTAGATGGGGGGCAAATTGGACTATATTATACTCAAAGAACGTCCTCTTATCTCTAGTAGAACCAGAGTTACGAGACTCTAAAGTTGGGTGTGACGCTATTTCTATGGCATGTTTTTGAATATTTCGCTTAATTTCTCGGCCTCTGTTTGACGCAACCCCAAACCTTTGGTATAGTAGGATGGGGGACAAATTGGACTATAACATACTCAAAGGACATCCCCGTATCTCTAGTAGAAACAGAGTTACGAGCCTGCAAAGTATAGTCTAAAGCATTTCCAATGGAGGGGTTTGTTTCTTTACGTTTTGCTTAAGTACTCGGCCCCTGTTTGTCGCAGCCCAAAGTTTTTAGTATGGTTAGATGGGGGGCAAATTGGACTATATTATACTCAAAGGACATCCTCTTATCTCTAGTAGAAACAGAGTTACGAGACTCTAAAGTTGGGTGTGACGCTATTCCTATGGCATGTTTTTGAATATTTCGCTTAATTTCTCGGCCCCTGTTTGACGCAACCCCAAACCTTTGCTATAGTAGGATGGGGGACAAATTGGACTATAACATACTCAAAGGACATCCCCATATCTCTAGTAGAAACAGAGTTACGAGCCTGCAAAGTATAGTCTAAAGCATTTCCTATGGAGGGGTTTGTTTCTTTACGTTTTGCTTAAGTACTCGGCCCCTGTTTGTCGCAGCCCAAAGTATTTAGTATGGTTAGATGGGGGGCAAATTGGACTATATTATACTCAAAGGACATCGTCTTATCATTAGTAGAACCAGAGTTACGAGACTCTAAAGTTGGGTGTGACGCTATTTCTATGGCATGTTTTTGAATATTTCGCTTAATTTCTCGGCCCCTGTTTGACGCAACCCGAAACCATTGGTAGAGTAGGATGGGGGACAAATTGGACTATAACATACTCAAAGGACATCCCCGTATCTCTAGTAGAAACAGAGTTACGAGCCTGCAAAATATAGTCTAAAGCATTTCCTATGGAGGGGTTTGTTTCTTTACGTTTTGCTTAAGTACTCGGCCCCTGTTTGTCGCAGCCCAAAGTATTTAGTATGGTTAGATGGGGGGCAAATTGGACTATATTATACTCAAAGAACATCTTCTTATCTCTAGTAGAACCAGAGTTACGAGACTCTAAAGTTGGGTGTGACGCTATTTCTATGGCATGTTTTTGAATATTTCGCTTAATTTCTCGGCCTCTGTTTGACGCAACCCCAAACCTTTGGTATAGTAGGATGGGGGACAAATTGGACTATAACATACTCAAAGGACATCCCCGTATCTCTAGTAGAAACAGAGTTACGAGCCTGCAAAATATAGTCTAAAGCATTTCCTATGGAGGGGTTTGTTTCTTTACGTTTTGCTTAAGTACTCGGCCCCTGTTTGTCGCAGCCCAAAGTATTTAGTATGGTTAGATGGGGGGCAAATTGGACTATATTATACTCAAAGAACGTCCTCTTATCTCTTGTAGAACCAGAGTTACGAGACTCTAAAGTTGGGTGTGACGCTATTTCTATGGCATGTTTTTGAATATTTCGCTTAATTTCTCGGCCTCTGTTTGACGCAACCCCAAACCTTTGGTATAGTAGGATGGGGGACAAATTGGACTATAACATACTCAAAGGACATCCCCGTATCTCTAGTAGAAACAGAGTTACGAGCCTGCAAAGTATAGTCTAAAGCATTTCCTATGGAGGGGTTTGTTTCTTTACGTTTTGCTTAAGTACTCGGCCCCTGTTTGTCGCAGCCCAAAGTTTTTAGTATGGTTAGATGGGGGGCAAATTGGACTATATTATACTCAAAGGACATCCTCTTATCTCTAGTAGAAACAGAGTTACGAGACTCTAAAGTTGGGTGTGACGCTATTCCTATGGCATGTTTTTGAATATTTCGCTTAATTTCTCGGCCCCTGTTTGACGCAACCCCAAACCTTTGGTATAGTAGGATGGGGGACAAATTGGACTATAACATACTCAAAGGACATCCCCATATCTCTAGTAGAAACAGAGTTACGAGCCTGCAAAGTATAGTCTAAAGCATTTCCTATGGAGGGGTTTGTTTCTTTACGTTTTGCTTAAGTACTCGGCCCCTGTTTGTCGCAGCCCAAAGTATTTAGTATGGTTAGATGGGGGGCAAATTGGACTATATTATACTCAAAGGACATCGTCTTATCATTAGTAGAACCAGAGTTACGAGACTCTAAAGTTGGGTGTGACGCTATTTCTATGGCATGTTTTTGAATATTTCGCTTAATTTCTCGGCCCCTGTTTGACGCAACCCGAAACCTTTGGTATAGTAGGATGGGGGACAAATTGGACTATAACATACTCAAAGGACATCCCCGTATCTCTAGTAGAAACAGAGTTACGAGCCTGCAAAGTATAATCTAAAGCATTTCCTATGGAGGGGTTTGTTTCTTTACGTTTTGCTTAAGTACTCGGCCCCTGTTTGTCGCAGCTCAAAGTATTTAGTATGGTTAGATGGGGGGCAAATTGGACTATATTATACTCAAAGGACATCCTCCTATCTCTAGTAGAACCAGAGTTACGAGACTCTAAATTTGGGTGTGACGCTATTTCTATTGCATGTTTTTGAACATTTCGCTTAATTTCTCGGCCCCTGTTTGACGCAACCCCAAACCTTTGGTATAGTAGGATGGGGGACAAATTGGACTATAACATACTCAAAGGACATCCCCGTATCTCTAGTAGAAACAGAGTTACGAGCCTGCAAAGTATAGTCTAATGCATTTCCTATGGTGGGGTTTGTTTCTTTACGTTTTGCTTAAATACTCGGCCCCTGTTTGTCGCAGCCCAAAGTTTTTAGTATGGTTAGATGGATGACAAATTGGACTATATTATACTCAAAGGACTTCCCCTTATCTTTAGTAGAACCAGAGTTACGAGACTAAATTTGGGTGTGACGCTATTTCTATGGCATGTTTTTGAACATTTCGCTTAATTTCTCGGCCCCTGCTTGACGCAACCCCAAACCTTTGGTATAGTAGGATGGGGGACAAATTGGACTATAACATACTCAAAGGACATCCCCGTATCTCTAGTAGAAACAGAGTTACGAGCCTGCAAAGTATAGTCTAAAGCATTTCCTATGGAGGGGTTTGTTTCTTTACGTTTTGCTTAAGTACTCGGCCCCTGTTTGTCGCAGCCCAAAGTATTTAAAATGGTTAGATGGGGGGCAAATTGGACTATATTATACTCAAAGGACATTCTCTTATCTCTAGTAGAACCAGAGTTACGAGACTCTAAATTTGGGTGTGACGCTATTTCTATGGCATGTTTTTGAATATTTCGCTTAATTTCTCGGCCCCTGTTTGACGCAACCCCAATTCTTTGGTAAAGTAGGATGGGGGACAAATTGGACTATAACATATTCAAAGGACATCCGCGTATCTCTAGTAGAAACAGAGTTACGAGCCTGCAAAGTATAGTCTAATGCATTTCCTATGGTGGGGTTTGTTTCTTTACGTTTTGCTTAAATACTCGGCCCCTGTTTGTCGCAGCCCAAAGTTTTTAGTATGGTTAGATGGATGACAAATTGGACTATATTATACTCAAAGGACTTCCCCTTATCTTTAGTAGAACCAGAGTTACGAGACTAAATTTGGGTGTGACGCTATTTCTATGGCATGTTTTTGAACATTTCGCTTAATTTCTCGGCCCCTGTTTGACGCAACCCCAAACCTTTGGTATAGTAGGATGGGGGACAAATTGGACTATAACATACTCAAAGGACATCCCCGTATCTCTAGTAGAAACAGAGTTACGAGCCTGCAAATTATAGTCTAAAGCATTTCCTATGGAGGGGTTTGTTTCTTTACGTTTTGCTTAAGTACTCGGCCCCTGTTTGTCGCAGCCCAAAGTTTTTAGTATGGTTAGATGGGGGGCAAATTGGACTATATTATACTCAAAGGACATCCTCTTATCTCTAGTAGAACCAGAGTTACGAGACTCTAAATTTGGGTGTGACGCTATTTCTATGGCATGTTTTTGAACATTTCGCTTAATTTCTCGGCCCCTGTTTGACGCAACCCCAAACCTTTGGTATAGTAGGATGGGGGACAAATTGGACTATAACATACTCAAAGGACATCTCCGTATCTCTAGTAGAAACAGAGTTACGAGCCTGCAAAGTATAGTCTAAAGCATTTCCTATGGAGGGGTTTGTTTCTTTACGTTTTGCTTAAGTACTCGGCCCCTGTTTGTCGCAGCCCAAAGTATTTAAAATGGTTAGATGGGGGGCAAATTGGACTATATTATACTCAAAGGACATCCTCTTATCTCTAGTAGAACCAGAGTTACGAGACTCTAAATTTGGGTGTGACGCTATTTCTATGGCATGTTTTTGAATATTTCGCTTAATTTCTCGGCCCCTGTTTGACGCAACCCCAATTCTTTGGTAAAGTAGGATGGGGGACAAATTGGACTATAACATATTCAAAGGACATCCGCGTATCTCTAGTAGAAACAGAGTTACGAGCCTGCAAAGTATAGTCTAATGCATTTCCTATGGTGGGGTTTGTTTCTTTACGTTTTGCTTAAATACTCGGCCCCTGTTTGTCGCAGCCCAAAGTTTTTAGTATGGTTAGATGGATGACAAATTGGACTATATTATACTCAAAGGACTTCCCCTTATCTTTAGTAGAACCAGAGTTACGAGACTAAATTTGGGTGTGACGCTATTTCTATGGCATGTTTTTGAACATTTCGCTTAATTTCTCGGCCCCTGTTTGACGCAACCCCAAACCTTTGGTATAGTAGGATGGGGGACAAATTGGACTATAACATACTCAAAGGACATCCCCGTATCTCTAGTAGAAACAGAGTTACGAGCCTTCAAATTATAGTCTAAAGCATTTCCTATGGAGGGGTTTGTTTCTTTACGTTTTGCTTAAGTACTCGGCCCCTGTTTGTCGCAGCCCAAAGTTTTTAGTATGGTTAGATGGGGGGCAAATTGGACTATATTATACTCAAAGGACATCCTCTTATCTCTAGTAGAACCAGAGTTACGAGACTCTAAATTTGGGTGTGACGCTATTTCTATGGCATGTTTTTGAACATTTCGCTTAATTTCTCGGCCCCTGTTTGACGCAACCCCAAACCTTTGGTATAGTAGGATGGGGGACAAATTGGACTATAACATACTCAAAGGACATCTCCGTATCTCTAGTAGAAACAGAGTTACGAGCCTGCAAAGTATAGTCTAAAGCATTTCCTATGGAGGGGTTTGTTTCTTTACGTTTTGCTTAAGTACTCGGCCCCTGTTTGTCGCAGCCCAAAGTATTTAAAATGGTTAGATGGGGGGCAAATTGGACTATATTATACTCAAAGGACATCCTCTTATCTCTAGTAGAACCAGAGTTACGAGACTCTAAATTTGGGTGTGACGCTATTTCTATGGCATGTTTTTGAATATTTCGCTTAATTTCTCGGCCCCTGTTTGACGCAACCCCAATTCTTTGGTAAAGTAGGATGGGGGACAAATTGGACTATAACATATTCAAAGGACATCCGCGTATCTCTAGTAGAAACAGAGTTACGAGCCTGCAAAGTATAGTCTAATGCATTTCCTATGGTGGGGTTTGTTTCTTTACGTTTTGCTTAAATACTCGGCCCCTGTTTGTCGCAGCCCAAAGTTTTTAGTATGGTTAGATGGATGACAAATTGGACTATATTATACTCAAAGGACTTCCCCTTATCTTTAGTAGAACCAGAGTTACGAGACTAAATTTGGGTGTGACGCTATTTCTATGGCATGTTTTTGAACATTTCGCTTAATTTCTCGGCCCCTGTTTGACGCAACCCCAAACCTTTGGTATAGTAGGATGGGGGACAAATTGGACTATAACATACTCAAAGGACATCCCCGTATCTCTAGTAGAAACAGAGTTACGAGCCTTCAAATTATAGTCTAAAGCATTTCCTATGGAGGGGTTTGTTTCTTTACGTTTTGCTTAAGTACTCGGCCCCTGTTTGTCGCAGCCCAAAGTTTTTAGTATGGTTAGATGGGGGGCAAATTGGACTATATTATACTCAAAGGACATCCTCTTATCTCTAGTAGAACCAGAGTTACGAGACTCTAAATTTGGGTGTGACGCTATTTCTATGGCATGTTTTTGAACATTTCGCTTAATTTCTCGGCCCCTGTTTGACGCAACCCCAAACCTTTGGTATAGTAGGATGGGGGACAAATTGGACTATAACATACTCAAAGGACATCTCCGTATCTCTAGTAGAAACAGAGTTACGAGCCTGCAAAGTATAGTCTAAAGCATTTCCTATGGAGGGGTTTGTTTCTTTACGTTTTGCTTAAGTACTCGGCCCCTGTTTGTCGCAGCCCAAAGTATTTAAAATGGTTAGATGGGGGGCAAATTGGACTATATTATACTCAAAGGACATCCTCTTATCTCTAGTAGAACCAGAGTTACGAGACTCTAAATTTGGGTGTGACGCTATTTCTATGGCATGTTTTTGAATATTTCGCTTAATTTCTCGGCCCCTGTTTGACGCAACCCCAATTCTTTGGTAAAGTAGGATGGGGGACAAATTGGACTATAACATATTCAAAGGACATCCGCGTATCTCTAGTAGAAACAGAGTTACGAGCCTGCAAAGTATAGTCTAATGCATTTCCTATGGTGGGGTTTGTTTCTTTACGTTTTGCTTAAATACTCGGCCCCTGTTTGTCGCAGCCCAAAGTTTTTAGTATGGTTAGATGGATGACAAATTGGACTATATTATACTCAAAGGACATCCTCTTATCTCTAGTAGAAACAGAGTTACGAGACTCTAAATTTGGGTGTGACGCTATTTCTATGGCATGTTTTTGAACATTTCGCTTAATTTCTCGGCCCCTGTTTGACGCAACCCCAAACCTTTGGTATAGTAGGATGGGGGACAAATTGGACTATAACATACTCAAAGGACATCTCCGTATCTCTAGTAGAAACAGAGTTACGAGCCTGCAAAGTATAGTCTAAAGCATTTCCTATGGAGGGGTTTGTTTCTTTACGTTTTGCTTAAGTACTCGGCCCCTGTTTGTCGCAGCCCAAAGTATTTAAAATGGTTAGATGGGGGGCAAATTGGACTATATTATACTCAAAGGACATCCTCTTATCTCTAGTAGAAACAGAGTTACGAGACTCTAAAGTTGGGTGTGACGCTATTTCTATGGCATGTTTTTGAATATTTCGCTTAATTTCTCGGCCCCTGTTTGACGCAACCCCAATTCTTTGGTAAAGTAGGATGGGGGACAAATTGGACTATAACATATTCAAAGGACATCCGCGTATCTCTAGTAGAAACAGAGTTACGAGCCTGCAAAGTATAGTCTAATGCATTTCCTATGGTGGGGTTTGTTTCTTTACGTTTTGCTTAAATACTCGGCCCCTGTTTGTCGCAGCCCAAAGTTTTTAGTATGGTTAGATGGATGACAAATTGGACTATATTATACTCAAAGGACATCCTCTTATCTCTAGTAGAAACAGAGTTACGAGACTCTAAAGTTGGGTGTGACGCTATTCCTATGGCATGTTTTTGAATATTTCGCTTAATTTCTCGGCCCCTGTTTGACGCAACCCCAAACCTTTGGTATAGTGGGATGGGGGACAAATTGGACTATAACATACTCAAAGGACATCCCCGTATCTCTAGTAGAAACAGAGTTACGAGCCTGCAAAGTATAGTCTAAAGCATTTCCTATGGAGGGGTTTGTTTCTTTACGTTTTGCTTAAGTACTCGGCCCCTGTTTGTCGCAGCCCAAAGTTTTTAGTATGGTTAGATGGGGAGCAAATTGGACTATATTGTACTCAAAGGACATCCTCTTATCTCTAGTAGAAACAGAGTTACGAGACTCTAAAGTTGGGTGTGACGCTATTCCTATGGCATGTTTTTGAATATTTCGCTTAATTTCTCGGCCCCTGTTTGACGCAACCCCAATTCTTTGGTAAAGTAGGATGGGGGACAAATTGGACTATAACATATTCAAAGGACATCCGCGTATCTCTAGTAGAAACAGAGTTACGAGCCTGCAAAGTATAGTCTAATGCATTTCCTATGGTGGGGTTTGTTTCTTTACGTTTTGCTTAAATACTCGGCCCCTGTTTGTCGCAGCCCAAAGTTTTTAGTATGGTTAGATGGATGACAAATTGGACTATATTATACTCAAAGGACATCCTCTTATCTCTAGTAGAAACAGAGTTACGAGACTCTAAAGTTGGGTGTGACGCTATTCCTATGGCATGTTTTTGAATATTTCGCTTAATTTCTCGGCCCCTGTTTGACGCAACCCCAAACCTTTGGTATAGTGGGATGGGGGACAAATTGGACTATAACATACTCAAAGGACATCCCCGTATCTCTAGTAGAAACAGAGTTACGAGCCTGCAAAGTATAGTCTAAAGCATTTCCTATGGAGGGGTTTGTTTCTTTACGTTTTGCTTAAGTACTCGGCCCCTGTTTGTCGCAGCCCAAAGTTTTTAGTGTGGTTAGATGGGGAGCAAATTGGACTATATTGTACTCAAAGGACATCCTCTTATCTCTAGTAGAAACAGAGTTACGAGACTCTAAAGTTGGGTGTGACGCTATTCCTATGGCATGTTTTTGAATATTTCGCTTAATTTCTCGGCCCCTGTTTGACGCAACCCCAAACCTTTGGTATAGTGGGATGGGGGACAAATTGGACTATAACATACTCAAAGGACATCCCCGTATCTCTAGTAGAAACAGAGTTACGAGCCAGCAAAGTATAGTCTAAAGCATTTCCTATGGAGGGGTTTGTTTCTTTACGTTTTGCTTAAGTACTCGGCCCCTGTTTGTCGCAGCCCAAAGTATTTAGTATGGTTAGATGGGGGGCAAATTGGACTATATTATACTCAAAGGACATCCTCTTATCTCTAGTAGAACCAGAGTTACGAGACTCTAAATTTGGGTGTGACGCTATTTCTATGGCATGTTTTTGAACATTTCGCTTAATTTCTCGGCCCCTGTTTGACGCAACCCCAAACCTTTGGTATAGTAGGATGGGGGACAAATTGGACTATAACATACTCAAAGGACATCCCCGTATCTCTAGTAGAAACAGAGTTACGAGCCTGCAAAGTATAGTCTAAAGCATTTCCTATGGAGGGGTTTGTTTCTTTACGTTTTGCTTAAGTACTCGGCCCCTGTTTGTTGCAGCCCAAAGTATTTAAAATGGTTAGATGGGGGGCAAATTGGACTATATTATACTCAAAGGACATTCTCTTATCTCTAGTAGAACCAGAGTTACGAGACTCTAAATTTGGGTGTGACGCTATTTCTATGGCATGTTTTTGAATATTTCGCTTAATTTCTCGGCCCCTGTTTGACGCAACCCCAATTCTTTGGTAAAGTAGGATGGGGGACAAATTGGACTATAACATATTCAAAGGACATCCGCGTATCTCTAGTAGAAACAGAGTTACGAGCCTGCAAAGTATAGTCTAATGCATTTCCTATGGTGGGGTTTGTTTCTTTACGTTTTGCTTAAATACTCGGCCCCTGTTTGTCGCAGCCCAAAGTTTTTAGTATGGTTAGATGGATGACAAATTGGACTATATTATACTCAAAGGACTTCCCCTTATCTTTAGTAGAACCAGAGTTACGAGACTAAATTTGGGTGTGACGCTATTTCTATGGCATGTTTTTGAACATTTTGCTTAATTTCTCGGCCCCTGTTTGACGCAACCCCAAACCTTTGGTATAGTAGGATGGGGGACAAATTGGACTATAACATACTCAAAGGACATCCCCGTATCTCTAGTAGAAACAGAGTTACGAGCCTGCAAAGTATAGTCTAAAGCATTTCCTATGGAGGGGTTTGTTTCTTTACGTTTAGCTTAAGTACTCGGCCCCTGTTTGTCGCAGCCCAAAGTATTTAAAATGGTTAGATGGGGGGCAAATTGGACTATATTATACTCAAAGGACATTCTCTTATCTCTAGTAGAACCAGAGTTACGAGACTCTAAATTTGGGTGTGACGCTATTTCTATGGCATGTTTTTGAATATTTCGCTTAATTTCTCGGCCCCTGTTTGACGCAACCCCAATTCTTTGGTAAAGTAGGATGGGGGACAAATCGGACTATAACATATTCAAAGGACATCCGCGTATCTCTAGTAGAAACAGAGTTACGAGACTCTAAAGTTGGGTGTGACGCTATTTCTATGGCATGTTTTTGAATATTTCGCTTAATTTCTCGGCCCCTGTTTGATGCAACCCCAATTCTTTGGTAAAGTAGGATGGGGGACAAATTGGACTATAACATATTCAAAGGACATCCGCGTATCTCTAGTAGAAACAGAGTTACGAGCCTGCAAAGTATAGTCTAATGCATTTCCTATGGTGGGGTTTGTTTCTTTACGTTTTGCTTAAATACTCGGCCCCTGTTTGTCGCAGCCCAAAGTTTTTAGTATGGTTAGATGGGGGGCAAATTGGACTATATTATACTCAAAGGACATCCTCTTATCTCTAGTAGAACCAGAGTTACGAGACTCTAAATTTGGGTGTGACGCTATTTCTATGGCATGTTTTTGAATATTTCGCTTAATTTCTCGGTTCCTGTTTGACGCAACCCCAAACCTTTGGTATAGTAGGATGGGGGACAAATTGGACTATAACATACTCAAAGGACATCCCCGTATCTCTAGTAGAAACAGAGTTACGAGCCTGCAAAGTATAGTCTAAAGCATTTCCTATGGAGGGGTTTGTTTCTTTACGTTTTGCTTAAGTACTCGGCCCCTGTTTGTCGCAGCCCAAAGTATTTAGTATGGTTAGATGGGGGGCAAATTGGACTATATTATACTCAAAGGACATCCTCTTATCTCTAGTAGAACCAGAGTTACGAGACTCTAAAATTGGGTGTGACGCTATTTCTATGGCATGTTTTTGAACATTTCGCTTAATTTCTCGGCCCCTGTTTGACGCAACCCCAAACCTTTGGTATAGTAGGATGGGGGACAAATTGGACTATAACATACTCAAAGGACATCCCCGTATCTCTAGTAGAAACAGAGTTACGAGCCTGCAAAGTATAGTCTAAAGCATTTCCTATGGAGGGGTTTGTTTCTTTACGTTTTGCTTAAGTACTCGGCCCCTGTTTGTCGCAGCCCAAAGTATTTAAAATGGTTAGATGGGGGGCAAATTGGACTATATTATACTCAAAGGACATTCTCTTATCTCTAGTAGAACCAGAGTTACGAGACTCTAAATTTGGGTGTGACGCTATTTCTATGGCATGTTTTTGAATATTTCGCTTAATTTCTCGGCCCCTGTTTGACGCAACCCCAATTCTTTGGTAAAGTAGGATGGGGGACAAATTGGACTATAACATATTCAAAGGACATCCGCGTATCTCTAGTAGAAACAGAGTTACGAGCCTGCAAAGTATAGTCTAATGCATTTCCTATGGTGGGGTTTGTTTCTTTACGTTTTGCTTAAATACTCGGCCCCTGTTTGTCGCAGCCCAACGTTTTTAGTATGGTTAGATGGGGGGCAAATTGGACTATATTATACTCAAAGGACATCCTCTTATCTCTAGTAGAACCAGAGTTACGAGACTCTAAATTTGGGTGTGACGCTATTTCTATGGCATGTTTTTGAATATTTCGCTTAATTTCTCGGTTCCTGTTTGACGCAACCCCAAACCTTTGGTATAGTAGGATGGGGGACAAATTGGACTATAACATACTCAAAGGACATCCCCGTATCTCTAGTAGAAACAGAGTTACGAGCCTGCAAAGTATAGTCTAAAGCATTTCCTATGGAGGGGTTTGTTTCTTTACGTTTTGCTTAAGTACTCGGCCCCTGTTTGTCGCAGCCCAAAGTATTTAGTATGGTTAGATGGGGGGCAAATTGGACTATATTATACTCAAAGGACATCCTCTTATCTCTAGTAGAACCAGAGTTACGAGACTCTAAAATTGGGTGTGACGCTATTTCTATGGCATGTTTTTGAACATTTCGCTTAATTTCTCGGCCCCTGTTTGACGCAACCCCAAACCTTTGGTATAGTAGGATGGGGGACAAATTGGACTATAACATACTCAAAGGACATCCCCGTATCTCTAGTAGAAACAGAGTTACGAGCCTGCAAAGTATAGTCTAAAGCATTTCCTATGGAGGGGTTTGTTTCTTTACGTTTTGCTTAAGTACTCGGCCCCTGTTTGTCGCAGCCCAAAGTATTTAAAATGGTTAGATGGGGGGCAAATTGGACTATATTATACTCAAAGGACATTCTCTTATCTCTAGTAGAACCAGAGTTACGAGACTCTAAATTTGGGTGTGACGCTATTTCTATGGCATGTTTTTGAATATTTCGCTTAATTTCTCGGCCCCTGTTTGACGCAACCCCAATTCTTTGGTAAAGTAGGATGGGGGACAAATTGGACTATAACATATTCAAAGGACATCCGCGTATCTCTAGTAGAAACAGAGTTACGAGCCTGCAAAGTATAGTCTAAAGCATTTCCTATGGAGGGGTTTGTTTCTTTACGTTTTGCTTAAGTACTCGGCCCCTGTTTGTCGCAGCCCAAAGTATTTAGTATGGTTAGATGGGGGGCAAATTGGACAATATTATACTCAAAGGACATCCTCTTATCTCTAGTAGAACCAGAGTTACGAGACTCTAAATTTGGGTGTGACGCTATTTCTATGGCATGTTTTTGAACATTTCGCTTAATTTCTCGGCCCCTGTTTGACGCAACCCCAAACCTTTGGTATAGTAGGATGGGGGACAAATTGGACTATAACATACTCAAAGGACATCCCCGTATCTCTAGTAGAAACAGAGTTACGAGCCTGCAAAGTATAGTCTAAAGCATTTCCTATGGAGGGGTTTGTTTCTTTACGTTTTGCTTAAGTACTCGGCCCCTGTTTGTCGCAGCCCAAAGTATTTAGTATGGTTAGATGGGGGGCAAATTGGACTATATTATACTCAAAGGACATCCTCTTATCTCTAGTAGAACCAGAGTTACGAGACTCTAAATTTGGGTGTGACGCTATTTCTATGGCATGTTTTTGAACATTTCGCTTAATTTCTCGGCCCCTGTTTGACGCAACCCCAAACCTTTGGTATAGTAGGATGGGGGACAAATTGGACTATAACATACTCAAAGGACATCCCCGTATCTCTAGTAGAAACAGAGTTACGAGCCTGCAAAGTATAGTCTAAAGCATTTCCTATGGAGGGGTTTGTTTCTTTACGTTTTGCTTAAGTACTCGGCCCCTGTTTGTCGCAGCCCAAAGTATTTAAAATGGTTAGATGGGGGGCAAATTGGACTATATTATACTCAAAGGACATTCTCTTATCTCTAGTAGAACCAGAGTTACGAGACTCTAAATTTGGGTGTGACGCTATTTCTATGGCATGTTTTTGAATATTTCGCTTAATTTCTCGGCCCCTGTTTGACGCAACCCCAATTCTTTGGTAAAGTAGGATGGGGGACAAATTAGACTATAACATATTCAAAGGACATCCGCGTATCTCTAGTAGAAACAGAGTTACGAGCCTGCAAAGTATAGTCTAATGCATTTCCTATGGTGGGGTTTGTTTCTTTACGTTTTGCTTAAATACTCGGCCCCTGTTTGTCGCAGCCCAAAGTTTTTAGTATGGTTAGATGGATGACAAATTGGACTATATTATACTCAAAGGACTTCCCCTTATCTTTAGTAGAACCAGAGTTACGAGACTAAATTTGGGTGTGACGCTATTTCTATGGCATGTTTTTGAATATTTCGCTTAATTTCTCGGCCCCTGTTTGACGCAACCCCAAACCTTTGGTATAGTAGGATGGGGGACAATTTGGACTATAACATATTCAAAGGACATCCGCGTATCTCTAGTAGAAACAGAGTTACGAGCCTGCAAAGTATAGTCTAAAGCATTTCCTATGGAGGGGTTTGTTTCTTTACGTTTTGCTTAAGTACTCGGCCCCTGTTTGTCGCAGCCCAAAGTATTTAGTATGGTTAGATGGGGAACAAATCGGACTATATTATACTCAAAGGACATCCTCTTATCTCTAGTAGAAACAGAGTTACGAGACTCTAAAGTTGGGTGTGACGCTATTCCTATGGCATGTTTTTGAATATTTCGCTTAATTTCTCGGCCCCTGTTTGACGCAACCCGAAACCTTTGGTATAGTAGGATGGGGGACAAATTGGACTATAACATACTCAAAGGACATCCCCGTATCTCTAGTAGAAACAGAGTTACGAGCCTCCAAAGTATAGTCTAAAGCATTTCCTATGGAGGGGTTTGTTTCTTTACGTTTTGCTTAAGTACTCGGCCCCTGTTTGTCGCAGCCCAAAGTATTTAGTATGGTTAGATGGGGGGCAAATTGGACAATATTATACTCAAAGGACATCCTCTTATCTCTAGTAGAACCAGAGTTACGAGACTCTAAATTTGGGTGTGACGCTATTTCTATGGCATGTTTTTGAACATTTCGCTTAATTTCTCGGCCCCTGTTTGACGCAACCCCAAACCTTTGGTATAGTAGGATGGGGGACAAATTGGACTATAACATACTCAAAGGACATCCCCGTATCTCTAGTAGAAACAAAGTTACGAGCCTGCAAAGTATAGTCTAATGCATTTCCTATGGTGGGGTTTGTTTCTTTACGTTTTGCTTAAATACTCGGCCCCTGTTTGTCGCAGCCCAAAGTTTTTAGTATGGTTAGATGGGGAACAAATCGGACTATATTATACTCAAAGGACATCCTCTTATCTCTAGTAGAAACAGAGTTACGAGACTCTAAAGTTGGGTGTGACGCTATTTCTATGGCATGTTTTTGAATATTTCGCTTAATTTCTCGGCCCCTGTTTGACGCAACCCCAAACCTTTGGTATAGTAGGATGGGGGACAATTTGGACTATAACATATTCAAAGGACATCCGCGTATCTCTAGTAGAAACAGAGTTACGAGCCTGCAAAGTATAGTCTAAAGCATTTCCTATGGAGGGGTTTGTTTCTTTACGTTTTGCTTAAGTACTCGGCCCCTGTTTGTCGCAGCCCAAAGTATTTAGTATGGTTAGATGGGGGGCAAATTGGACTATATTATACTCAAAGGACATCCTCTTATCTCTAGTAGAACCAGAGTTACGAGACTCTAAATTTGGGTTTGACGCTATTTCTATGGCATGTTTTTGAATATTTCGCTTAATTTCTCGGTTCCTGTTTGACGCAACCCCAAACCTTTGGTATAGTAGGATGGGGGACAAATTGGACTATAACATACTCAAAGGACATCCCCGTATCTCTAGTAGAAACAAAGTTACGAGCCTGCAAAGTATAGTCTAATGCATTTCCTATGGTGGGGTTTGTTTCTTTACGTTTTGCTTAAATACTCGGCCCCTGTTTGTCGCAGCCCAAAGTTTTTAGTATGGTTAGATGGATGACAAATTCGACTATATTATACTCAAAGGACTTCCCCTTATCTTTAGTAGAACCAGAGTTACGAGACTAAATTTGGGTGTGACGCTATTTCTATGGCATGTTTTTGAATATTTCGCTTAATTTCTCGGCCCCTGTTTGACGCAACCCCAAACCTTTGGTATAGTAGGATGGGGGACAAATTGAACTATAACATTCTCAAAGGACATCCCCGTATCTCTAGTAGAAACAAAGTTACGAGCCTGCAAAGTATAGTCTAATGCATTTCCTATGGTGGGGTTTGTTTCTTTACGTTTTGCTTAAATACTCGGCCCCTGTTTGTCGCAGCCCAAAGTTTTTAGTATGGTTAGATGGATGACAAATTGGACTATATTATAATCAAAGGACTTCCCCTTATCTTTAGTAGAACCAGAGTTACGAGACTAAATTTGGGTGTGACGCTATTTCTATGGCATGTTTTTGAATATTTCGCTTAATTTCTCGGCCCCTGTTTGACGCAACCCGAAACCTTTGGTATAGTAGGATGGGGGACAAATTGGACTATAACATACTCAAAGGACATCCCCGTATCTCTAGTAGAAACAGAGTTACGAGCCTGCAAAGTATAGTCTAAAGCATTTCCTATGGAGGGGTTTGTTTCTTTACGTTTTGCTTAAGTACTCGGCCCCTGTTTGTCGCAGCCCAAAGTATTTAGTATGGTTAGATGGGGGGGCAAATTGGACTATATTATACTCAAAGAACATCCTCTTATCTCTAGTAGAAACAGAGTTACGAGACTCTAAAGTTGGGTGTGACGCTATTTCTATGGCATGTTTTTGAATATTTCGCTTAATTTCTCGGCCCCTGTTTGACGCAACCCCAAACCTTTGGTATAGTAGGATGGGGGACAATTTGGACTATAACATATTCAAAGGACATCCGCGTATCTCTAGTAGAAACAGAGTTACGAGCCTGCAAAGTATAGTCTAAAGCATTTCCTATGGAGGGGTTTGTTTCTTTACGTTTTGCTTAAATACTCGGCCCCTGTTTGTCGCAGCCCAAAGTTTTTAGTATGGTTAGATGGATGACAAATCGGACTATATTATAATCAAAGGACATCCTCTTATCTTTAGTAGAACCAGAGTTACGAGACTAAATTTGGGTGTGACGCTATTTCTATGGCATGTTTTTGAATATTTCGCTTAATTTCTCGGCCCCTGTTTGACGCAACCCGAAACCTTTGGTATAGTAGGATGGGGGACAAATTGGACTATAACATACTCAAAGGACATCCCCGTATCTCTAGTAGAAACAGAGTTACGAGCCTGCAAAGTATAGTCTAAAGCATTTCCTATGGAGGGGTTTGTTTCTTTACGTTTTGCTTAAGTACTCGGCCCCTGTTTGTCGCAGCCCAAAGTATTTAGTATGGTTAGATGGGGGGGCAAATTGGACTATATTATACTCAAAGGACATCCTCTTATCTCTAGTAGAAACAGAGTTACGAGACTCTAAAGTTGGGTGTGACGCTATTTCTATGGCATGTTTTTGAATATTTCGCTTAATTTCTCGGCCCCTGTTTGACGCAACCCCAAACCTTTGGTATAGTAGGATGGGGGACAATTTGGACTATAACATATTCAAAGGACATCCGCGTATCTCTAGTAGAAACAGAGTTACGAGCCTGCAAAGTATAGTCTAAAGCATTTCCTATGGAGGGGTTTGTTTCTTTACGTTTTGCTTAAGTACTCGGCCCCTGTTTGTCGCAGCCCAAAGTATTTAGTATGGTTAGATGGGGAACAAATCGGACTATATTATACTCAAAGGACATCCTCTTATCTCTAGTAGAAACAGAGTTACGAGACTCTAAAGTTGGGTGTGACGCTATTCCTATGGCATGTTTTTGAATATTTCGCTTAATTTCTCGGCCCCTGTTTGACGCAACCCGAAACCTTTGGTATAGTAGGATGGGGGACAAATTGGACTATAACATACTCAAAGAACATCCCCGTATCTCTAGTAGAAACAAAGTTACGAGCCTGCAAAGTATAGTCTAATGCATTTCCTATGGTGGGGTTTGTTTCTTTACGTTTTGCTTAAATACTCGGCCCCTGTTTGTCGCAGCCCAAAGTTTTTAGTATGGTTAGATGGATGACAAATTCGACTATATTATACTCAAAGGACTTCCCCTTATCTTTAGTAGAACCAGAGTTACGAGACTAAATTTGGGTGTGACGCTATTTCTATGGCATGTTTTTGAATATTTCGCTTAATTTCTCGGCCCCTGTTTGACGCAACCCCAAACCTTTGGTATAGTAGGATGGGGGACAAATTGAACTATAACATTCTCAAAGGACATCCCCGTATCTCTAGTAGAAACAAAGTTACGAGCCTGCAAAGTATAGTCTAATGCATTTCCTATGGTGGGGTTTGTTTCTTTACGTTTTGCTTAAATACTCGGCCCCTGTTTGTCGCAGCCCAAAGTTTTTAGTATGGTTAGATGGATGACAAATTGGACTATATTATAATCAAAGGACTTCCCCTTATCTTTAGTAGAACCAGAGTTACGAGACTAAATTTGGGTGTGACGCTATTTCTATGGCATGTTTTTGAATATTTCGCTTAATTTCTCGGCCCCTGTTTGACGCAACCCCAAACCTTTGGTATAGTAGGATGGGGGACAATTTGGACTATAACATATTCAAAGGACATCCGCGTATCTCTAGTAGAAACAGAGTTACGAGCCTGCAAAGTATAGTCTAAAGCATTTCCTATGGAGGGGTTTGTTTCTTTACGTTTTGCTTAAGTACTCGGCCCCTGTTTGTCGCAGCCCAAAGTATTTAGTATGGTTAGATGGGGAACAAATCGGACTATATTATACTCAAAGGACATCCTCTTATCTCTAGTAGAAACAGAGTTACGAGACTCTAAAGTTGGGTGTGACGCTATTCCTATGGCATGTTTTTGAATATTTCGCTTAATTTCTCGGCCCCTGTTTGACGCAACCCGAAACCTTTGGTATAGTAGGATGGGGGACAAATTGGACTATAACATACTCAAAGAACATCCCCGTATCTCTAGTAGAAACAAAGTTACGAGCCTGCAAAGTATAGTCTAATGCATTTCCTATGGTGGGGTTTGTTTCTTTACGTTTTGCTTAAATACTCGGCCCCTGTTTGTCGCAGCCCAAAGTTTTTAGTATGGTTAGATGGATGACAAATTCGACTATATTATACTCAAAGGACTTCCCCTTATCTTTAGTAGAACCAGAGTTACGAGACTAAATTTGGGTGTGACGCTATTTCTATGGCATGTTTTTGAATATTTCGCTTAATTTCTCGGCCCCTGTTTGACGCAACCCCAAACCTTTGGTATAGTAGGATGGGGGACAAATTGAACTATAACATTCTCAAAGGACATCCCCGTATCTCTAGTAGAAACAAAGTTACGAGCCTGCAAAGTATAGTCTAATGCATTTCCTATGGTGGGGTTTGTTTCTTTACGTTTTGCTTAAATACTCGGCCCCTGTTTGTCGCAGCCCAAAGTTTTTAGTATGGTTAGATGGATGACAAATTGGACTATATTATAATCAAAGGACTTCCCCTTATCTTTAGTAGAACCAGAGTTACGAGACTAAATTTGGGTGTGACGCTATTTCTATGGCATGTTTTTGAATATTTCGCTTAATTTCTCGGCCCCTGTTTGACGCAACCCGAAACCTTTGGTATAGTAGGATGGGGGACAAATTGGACTATAACATACTCAAAGGACATCCCCGTATCTCTAGTAGAAACAGAGTTACGAGCCTGCAAAGTATAGTCTAAAGCATTTCCTATGGAGGGGTTTGTTTCTTTACGTTTTGCTTAAGTACTCGGCCCCTGTTTGTCGCAGCCCAAAGTATTTAGTATGGTTAGATGGGGGGGCAAATTGGACTATATTATACTCAAAGGACATCCTCTTATCTCTAGTAGAAACAGAGTTACGAGACTCTAAAGTTGGGTGTGACGCTATTTCTATGGCATGTTTTTGAATATTTCGCTTAATTTCTCGGCCCCTGTTTGACGCAACCCCAAACCTTTGGTATAGTAGGATGGGGGACAATTTGGACTATAACATATTCAAAGGACATCCGCGTATCTCTAGTAGAAACAGAGTTACGAGCCTGCAAAGTATAGTCTAAAGCATTTCCTATGGAGGGGTTTGTTTCTTTACGTTTTGCTTAAGTACTCGGCCCCTGTTTGTCGCAGCCCAAAGTATTTAGTATGGTTAGATGGGGAACAAATCGGACTATATTATACTCAAAGGACATCCTCTTATCTCTAGTAGAAACAGAGTTACGAGACTCTAAAGTTGGGTGTGACGCTATTCCTATGGCATGTTTTTGAATATTTCGCTTAATTTCTCGGCCCCTGTTTGACGCAACCCGAAACCTTTGGTATAGTAGGATGGGGGACAAATTGGACTATAACATACTCAAAGAACATCCCCGTATCTCTAGTAGAAACAGAGTTACGAGCCTGCAAAGTATAGTCTAAAGCATTTCCTATGGAGGGGTTTGTTTCTTTACGTTTTGCTTAAGTACTCGGCCCCTGTTTGTCGCAGCCCAAAGTATTTAGTATGGTTAGATGGGGGGCAAATTGGACAATATTATACTCAAAGGACATCCTCTTATCTCTAGTAGAACCAGAGTTACGAGACTCTAAATTTGGGTGTGACGCTATTTCTATGGCATGTTTTTGAACATTTCGCTTAATTTCTCGGCCCCTGTTTGACGCAACCCCAAACCTTTGGTATAGTAGGATGGGGACAAATTGGACTATAACATACTCAAAGGACATCCCCGTATCTCTAGTAGAAACAGAGTTACGAGCCTGCAAAGTATAGTCTAAAGCATTTCCTATGGAGGGGTTTGTTTCTTTACGTTTTGCTTAAGTACTCGGCCCCTGTTTGTCGCAGCCCAAAGTATTTAGTATGGTTAGATGGGGGGCAAATTGGACTATATTATAATCAAAGGACTTCCCCTTATCTTTAGTAGAACCAGAGTTACGAGACTAAATTTGGGTGTGACGCTATTTCTATGGCATGTTTTTGAATATTTCGCTTAATTTCTCGGTCCCTGTTTGACGCAACCCGAAACCTTTGGTATAGTAGGATGGGGGACAAATTGGACTATAACATACTCAAAGGACATCCCCGTATCTCTAGTAGAAACAGAGTTACGAGCCTGCAAAGTATAGTCTAAAGCATTTCCTATGGAGGGGTTTGTTTCTTTACGTTTTGCTTAAGTACTCGGCCCCTGTTTGTCGCAGCCCAAAGTATTTAGTATGGTTAGATGGGGGGCAAATTGGACTATATTATACTCAAAGGACATCCTCTTATCTCTAGTAGAACCAGAGTTACGAGACTCTAAATTTGGGTTTGACGCTATTTCTATGGCATGTTTTTGAATATTTCGCTTAATTTCTCGGTTCCTGTTTGACGCAACCCCAAACCTTTGGTATAGTAGGATGGGGGACAAATTGGACTATAACATACTCAAAGGACATCCCCGTATCTCTAGTAGAAACAAAGTTACGAGCCTGCAAAGTATAGTCTAATGCATTTCCTATGGTGGGGTTTGTTTCTTTACGTTTTGCTTAAATACTCGGCCCCTGTTTGTCGCAGCCCAAAGTTTTTAGTATGGTTAGATGGATGACAAATTCGACTATATTATACTCAAAGGACTTCCCCTTATCTTTAGTAGAACCAGAGTTACGAGACTAAATTTGGGTGTGACGCTATTTCTATGGCATGTTTTTGAATATTTCGCTTAATTTCTCGGCCCCTGTTTGACGCAACCCCAAACCTTTGGTATAGTAGGATGGGGGACAAATTGAACTATAACATTCTCAAAGGACATCCCCGTATCTCTAGTAGAAACAAAGTTACGAGCCTGCAAAGTATAGTCTAATGCATTTCCTATGGTGGGGTTTGTTTCTTTACGTTTTGCTTAAATACTCGGCCCCTGTTTGTCGCAGCCCAAAGTTTTTAGTATGGTTAGATGGATGACAAATTGGACTATATTATACTCAAAGGACTTCCCCTTATCTTTAGTAGAACCAGAGTTACGAGACTAAATTTGGGTGTGACGCTATTTCTATGGCATGTTTTTGAATATTTCGCTTAATTTCTCGGCCCCTGTTTGACGCAACCCGAAACCTTTGGTATAGTAGGATGGGGGACAAATTGGACTATAACATACTCAAAGGACATCCCCGTATCTCTAGTAGAAACAGAGTTACGAGCCTGCAAAGTATAGTCTAAAGCATTTCCTATGGAGGGGTTTGTTTCTTTACGTTTTGCTTAAGTACTCGGCCCCTGTTTGTCGCAGCCCAAAGTTTTTAGTATGGTTAGATGGGGGGCAAATTGGACTATATTATACTCAAAGGACATCATCTTATCTCTAGTAGAAACAGAGTTACGAGACTCTAAAGTTGGGTGTGACGCTATTCCTATGGCATGTTTTTGAATATTTCGCTTAATTTCTCGGCCCCTGTTTGACGCAACCCCAAACCTTTGGTATAGTAGGATGGGGGACAAATTGGACTATAACATACTCAAAGGACATCCCCATATCTCTAGTAGAAACAGAGTTACGAGCCTGCAAAGTATAGTCTAAAGCATTTCCTATGGAGGGGTTTGTTTCTTTACGTTTTGCTTAAGTACTCGGCCCCTGTTTGTCGCAGCCCAAAGTATTTAAAATGGTTAGATGGGGGGCAAATTGGACTATATTATACTCAAAGGACATTCTCTTATCTCTAGTAGAACCAGAGTTACGAGTCTCTAAATTTGGGTGTGACGCTATTTCTATGGCATGTTTTTGAATATTTCGCTTAATTTCTCGGCCCCTGTTTGACGCAACCCCAATTCTTTGGTAAAGTAGGATGGGGGACAAATTGGACTATAACATATTCAAAGGACATCCGCGTATCTCTAGTAGAAACAGAGTTACGAGCCTGCAAAGTATAGTCTAAAGCATTTCCTATGGAGGGGTTTGTTTCTTTACGTTTTGCTTAAGTACTCGGCCCCTGTTTGTCGCAGCCCAAAGTATTTAGTATGGTTAGATGGGGGGCAAATCGGACTATATTATACTCAAAGGACATCCTCTTATCTCTAGTAGAACCAGAGTTACGAGACTCTAAATTTGGGTGTGACGCTATTTCTATGGCATGTTTTTGAATATTTCGCTTAATTTCTCGGCCCCTGTTTGACGCAACCCCAAACCTTTGGTATAGTAGGATGGGGGACAAATTGCACTATAACATATTCAAAGGACATCCGCGTATCTCTAGTAGAAACAGAGTTACGAGCCTGCAAAGTATAGTCTAAAGCATTTCCTATGGAGGGGTTTGTTTCTTTACGTTTTGCTTAAGTACTCGGCCCCTGTTTGTCGCAGCCCAAAGTATTTAGTATGGTTAGATGGAGGGCAAATCGGACTATATTATACTCAAAGGACATCCTCTTATCTCTAGTAGAAACAGAGTTACGAGACTCTAAAGTTGGGTGTGACGCTATTTCTATGGCATGTTTTTGAATATTTCGCTTAATTTCTCGGCCCCTGTTTGACGCAACCCGAAACCTTTGGTATAGTAGGATGGGGGACAAATTGGACTATAACATACTCAAAGGACATCCCCGTATCTCTAGTAGAAACAGAGTTACGAGCCTGCAAAATATAGTCTAAAGCATTTCCTATGGAGGGGTTTGTTTCTTTACGTTTTGCTTAAGTACTCGGCCCCTGTTTGTCGCAGCCCAAAGTATTTAGTATGGTTAGATGGGGGGCAAATTGGACTATATTATACTCAAAGAACATCCTCTTATCTCTAGTAGAACCAGAGTTACGAGACTCTAAAGTTGGGTGTGACGCTATTTCTATGGCATGTTTTTGAATTTTTCGCTTAATTTCTCGGCCCCTGTTTGACGCAACCCGAAACCTTTGGTATAGTAGGATAGGGGACAAATTGGACTATAACATACTCAAAGGACATCCCCGTATCTCTAGTAGAAACAGAGTTACGAGCCTGCAAAATATAGTCTAAAGCATTTCCTATGGAGGGGTTTGTTTCTTTACGTTTTGCTTAATTTCTCGGCCCCTGTTTGACGCAACCCGAAACCTTTGGTATAGTAGGATGGGGGACAAATTGGACTATAACATACTCAAAGGACATCCCCGTATCTCTAGTAGAAACAGAGTTACGAGCCTGCAAAATATAGTCTAAAGCATTTCCTATGGAGGGGTTTGTTTCTTTACGTTTTGCTTAAGTACTCGGCCCCTGTTTGTCGCAGCCCAAAGTATTTAGTATGGTTAGATGGGGGGCAAATTGGACTATATTATACTCAAAGAACATCCTCTTATCTCTAGTAGAACCAGAGTTACGAGACTCTAAAGTTGGGTGTGACGCTATTTCTATGGCATGTTTTTGAATATTTCGCTTAATTTCTCGGCCCCTGTTTGACGCAACCCGAAACCTTTGGTATAGTAGGATAGGGGACAAATTGGACTATAACATACTCAAAGGACATCCCCGTATCTCTAGTAGAAACAGAGTTACGAGCCTGCAAAATATAGTCTAAAGCATTTCCTATGGAGGGGTTTGTTTCTTTACGTTTTGCTTAAGTACTCGGCCCCTGTTTGTCGCAGCCCAAAGTATTTAGTATGGTTAGATGGGGGGCAAATTGGACTATATTATACTCAAAGGACATCCTCTTATCTCTAGTAGAACCAGAGTTACGAGACTCTAAATTTGGGTGTGACGCTATTTCTATGGCATGTTTTTGAATATTTCGCTTAATTTCTCGGTTCCTGTTTGACGCAACCCCAAACCTTTGGTATAGTAGGATGGGGGACAAATTGGACTATAACATACTCAAAGGACATCCCCGTATCTCTAGTAGAAACAAAGTTACGAGCCTGCAAAGTATAGTCTAATGCATTTCCTATGGTGGGGTTTGTTTCTTTACGTTTTGCTTAAATACTCGGCCCCTGTTTGTCGCAGCCCAAAGTTTTTAGTATGGTTAGATGGATGACAAATTGGACTATATTATACTCAAAGGACTTCCCCGTATCTTTAGTAGAACCAGAGTTACGAGACTAAATTTGGGTGTGACGCTATTTCTATGGCATGTTTTTGAATATTTCGCTTAATTTCTCGGCCCCTGTTTGACGCAACCCCAAACCTTTGGTATAGTAGGATGGGGGACAAATTGGAATATAACATACTCAAAGGACATCCCCGTATCTCTAGTAGAAACAGAGTTACGAGCCTGCAAAGTATAGTCTAAAGCATTTCCTATGGAGGGGTTTGTTTCTTTACGTTTTGCTTAAGTACTCGGCCCCTGTTTGTCGCAGCCCAAAGTATTTAGTATGGTTAGATGGGGGGCAAATTGGACTATATTATACTCAAAGGACATCCTCTTATCTCTAGTAGAACCAGAGTTACGAGACTCTAAATTTGGGTGTGACGCTATTTCTATGGCATGTTTTTGAATATTTCGCTTAATTTCTCGGTTCCTGTTTGACGCAACCCCAAACCTTTGGTATAGTAGGATGGGGGACAAATTGGACTATAACATACTCAAAGGACATCCCCGTATCTCTAGTAGAAACAAAGTTACGAGCCTGCAAAGTATAGTCTAATGCATTTCCTATGGTGGGGTTTGTTTCTTTACGTTTTGCTTAAATACTCGGCCCCTGTTTGTCGCAGCCCAAAGTTTTTAGTATGGTTAGATGGATGACAAATTGGACTATATTATACTCAAAGGACTTCCCCGTATCTTTAGTAGAACCAGAGTTACGAGACTAAATTTGGGTGTGACGCTATTTCTATGGCATGTTTTTGAATATTTCGCTTAATTTCTCGGCCCCTGTTTGACGCAACCCCAAACCTTTGGTATAGTAGGATGGGGGACAAATTGGAATATAACATACTCAAAGGACATCCCCGTATCTCTAGTAGAAACAGAGTTACGAGCCTGCAAAGTATAGTCTAAAGCATTTCCTATGGAGGGGTTTGTTTCTTTACGTTTTGCTTAAGTACTCGGCCCCTGTTTGTCGCAGCCCAAAGTATTTAGTATGGTTAGATGGGGGGCAAATTGGACTATATTATACTCAAAGGACATCCTCTTATCTCTAGTAGAACCAGAGTTACGAGACTCTAAATTTGGGTGTGACGCTATTTCTATGGCATGTTTTTGAATATTTCGCTTAATTTCTCGGTTCCTGTTTGACGCAACCCCAAACCTTTGGTATAGTAGGATGGGGGACAAATTGGACTATAACATACTCAAAGGACATCCCCGTATCTCTAGTAGAAACAAAGTTACGAGCCTGCAAAGTATAGTCTAATGCATTTCCTATGGTGGGGTTTGTTTCTTTACGTTTTGCTTAAATACTCGGCCCCTGTTTGTCGCAGCCCAAAGTTTTTAGTATGGTTAGATGGATGACAAATTGGACTATATTATACTCAAAGGACTTCCCCTTATCTTTAGTAGAACCAGAGTTACGAGACTAAATTTGGGTGTGACGCTATTTCTATGGCATGTTTTTGAATATTTCGCTTAATTTCTCGGCCCCTGTTTGACGCAACCCCAAACCTTTGGTATAGTAGGATGGGGGACAAATTGGACTATAACATACTCAAAGGACATCCCCGTATCTCTAGTAGAAACAAAGTTACGAGCCTGCAAAGTATAGTCTAATGCATTTCCTATGGTGGGGTTTGTTTCTTTACGTTTTGCTTAAATACTCGGCCCCTGTTTGTCGCAGCCCAAAGTTTTTAGTATTGTTAGATGGGGGGCAAATTGGACTATATTATACTCAAAGGATATCCTCTTATCTCTAGTAGAAACAGAGTTACGAGACTCTAAAGTTGGGTGTGACGCTATTTCTATGGCATGTTTTTGAATATTTCGCTTAATTTCTCGGCCCCTGTTTGACGCAACCCCAATTCTTTGGTAATGTAGGATGGGGGACAAATTGGACTATAACATATTCAAAGGACATCCGCGTATCTCTAGTAGAAACAGAGTTACGAGCCTGCAAAGTATAGTCTAAAGCATTTCCTATGGAGGGGTTTGTTTCTTTACGTTTTGCTTAAGTACTCGGCCCCTGTTTGTCGCAGCCCAAAGTATTTAGTATGGTTAGATGGGGGGCAAATCGGACTATATTATACTCAAAGGACATCCTCTTATCTCTAGTAGAACCAGAGTTACGAGACTCTAAATTTGGGTGTGACGCTATTTCTATGGCATGTTTTTGAATATTTCGCTTAATTTCTCGGCCCCTGTTTGACGCAACCCGAAACCTTTGGTATAGTAGGATGGGGGACAAACTGGACTATAACATACTCAAAGGACATCCCCGTATCTCTAGTAGAAACAGAGTTACGAGCCTGCAAAATATAGTCTAAAGCATTTCCTATGGAGGGGTTTGTTTCTTTACGTTTTGCTTAAGTACTCGGCCCCTGTTTGTCGCAGCCCAAAGTATTTAGTATGGTTAGATGGGGGGCAAATTGGACTATATTATACTCAAAGAACATCCTCTTATCTCTAGTAGAACCAGAGTTACGAGACTCTAAAGTTGGGTGTGACGCTATTCCTATGGCATGTTTTTGAATATTTCGCTTAATTTCTCGGCCCCTGTTTGACGCAACCCCAAACCTTTGGTATAATAGGATGGGGGACAAATTGGACTATAACATACTCAAAGGACATCCCCATATCTCTAGTAGAAACAGAGTTACGAGCCTGCAAAGTATAGTCTAAAGCATTTCCTATGGAGGGGTTTGTTTCTTTACGTTTTGCTTAAGTACTCGGCCCCTGTTTGTCGCAGCTCAAAGTATTTAAAATGGTTAGATGGGGGGCAAATTGGACTATATTATACTCAAAGGACATTCTCTTATCTCTAGTAGAACCAGAGTTACGAGACTCTAAATTTGGGTGTGACGCTATTTCTATGGCATGTTTTTGAATATTTCGCTTAATTTCTCGGCCCCTGTTTGACGCAACCCCAATTCTTTGGTAAAGTAGGATGGGGGACAAATTGGACTATAACATATTCAAAGGACATCCGCGTATCTCTAGTAGAAACAGAGTTACGAGCCTGCAAAGTATAGTCTAAAGCATTTCCTATGGAGGGGTTTGTTTCTTTACGTTTTGCTTAAGTACTCGGCCCCTGTTTGTCGCAGCCCAAAGTATTTAGTATGGTTAGATGGGGGGCAAATTGGACTATATTATACTCAAAGAACATCCTCTTATCTCTAGTAGAACCAGAGTTACGAGACTCTAAATTTGGGTGTGACGCTATTTCTATGGCATGTTTTTGAATATTTCGCTTAATTTCTCGGCCCCTGTTTGACGCAACCCGAAACCTTTGGTATAGTAGGATGGGGGACAAATTGGACTATAACATACTCAAAGGACATCCCCGTATCTCTAGTAGAAACAGAGTTACGAGCCTGCAAAATATAGTCTAAAGCATTTCCTATGGAGGGGTTTGTTTCTTTACGTTTTGCTTAAGTACTCGGCCCCTGTTTGTCGCAGCCCAAAGTATTTAGTATGGTTAGATGGGGGGCAAATTGGACTATATTATACTCAAAGAACATCCTCTTATCTCTAGTAGAACCAGAGTTACGAGACTCTAAAGTTGGGTGTGACGCTATTCCTATGGCATGTTTTTGAATATTTCGCTTAATTTCTCGGCCCCTGTTTGACGCAACCCCAAACCTTTGGTATAATAGGATGGGGGACAAATTGGACTATAACATACTCAAAGGACATCCCCATATCTCTAGTAGAAACAGAGTTACGAGCCTGCAAAGTATAGTCTAAAGCATTTCCTATGGAGGGGTTTGTTTCTTTACGTTTTGCTTAAGTACTCGGCCCCTGTTTGTCGCAGCTCAAAGTATTTAAAATGGTTAGATGGGGGGCAAATTGGACTATATTATACTCAAAGGACATTCTCTTATCTCTAGTAGAACCAGAGTTACGAGACTCTAAATTTGGGTGTGACGCTATTTCTATGGCATGTTTTTGAATATTTCGCTTAATTTCTCGGCCCCTGTTTGACGCAACCCCAATTCTTTGGTAAAGTAGGATGGGGGACAAATTGGACTATAACATATTCAAAGGACATCCGCGTATCTCTAGTAGAAACAGAGTTACGAGCCTGCAAAGTATAGTCAAAAGCATTTCCTATGGAGGGGTTTGTTTCTTTACGTTTTGCTTAAGTACTCGGCCCCTGTTTGTCGCAGCTCAAAGTATTTAAAATGGTTAGATGGGGGGCAAATTGGACTATATTATACTCAAAGGACATTCTCTTATCTCTAGTAGAACCAGAGTTACGAGACTCTAAATTTGGGTGTGACGCTATTTCTATGGCATGTTTTTGAATATTTCGCTTAATTTCTCGGCCCCTGTTTGACGCAACCCCAATTCTTTGGTAAAGTAGGATGGGGGACAAATTGGACTATAACATATTCAAAGGACATCCGCGTATCTCTAGTAGAAACAGAGTTACGAGCCTGCAAAGTATAGTCTAAAGCATTTCCTATGGAGGGGTTTGTTTCTTTACGTTTTGCTTAAGTACTCGGCCCCTGTTTGTCGCAGCCCAAAGTATTTAGTATGGTTAGATGGGGGGCAAATTGGACTATATTATACTCAAAGAACATCCTCTTATCTCTAGTAGAACCAGAGTTACGAGACTCTAAATTTGGGTGTGACGCTATTTCTATGGCATGTTTTTGAATATTTCGCTTAATTTCTCGGCCCCTGTTTGACGCAACCCGAAACCTTTGGTATAGTAGGATGGGGGACAAATTGGACTATAACATACTCAAAGGACATCCCCGTATCTCTAGTAGAAACAGAGTTACGAGCCTGCAAAATATAGTCTAAAGCATTTCCTATGGAGGGGTTTGTTTCTTTACGTTTTGCTTAAGTACTCGGCCCCTGTTTGTCGCAGCCCAAAGTATTTAGTATGGTTAGATGGGGGGCAAATTGGACTATATTATACTCAAAGAACATCCTCTTATCTCTAGTAGAACCAGAGTTACGAGACTCTAAAGTTGGGTGTGACGCTATTCCTATGGCATGTTTTTGAATATTTCGCTTAATTTCTCGGCCCCTGTTTGACGCAACCCCAAACCTTTGGTATAATAGGATGGGGGACAAATTGGACTATAACATACTCAAAGGACATCCCCATATCTCTAGTAGAAACAGAGTTACGAGCCTGCAAAGTATAGTCTAAAGCATTTCCTATGGAGGGGTTTGTTTCTTTACGTTTTGCTTAAGTACTCGGCCCCTGTTTGTCGCAGCTCAAAGTATTTAAAATGGTTAGATGGGGGGCAAATTGGACTATATTATACTCAAAGGACATTCTCTTATCTCTAGTAGAACCAGAGTTACGAGACTCTAAATTTGGGTGTGACGCTATTTCTATGGCATGTTTTTGAATATTTCGCTTAATTTCTCGGCCCCTGTTTGACGCAACCCCAATTCTTTGGTAAAGTAGGATGGGGGACAAATTGGACTATAACATATTCAAAGGACATCCGCGTATCTCTAGTAGAAACAGAGTTACGAGCCTGCAAAGTATAGTCTAAAGCATTTCCTATGGAGGGGTTTGTTTCTTTACGTTTTGCTTAAGTACTCGGCCCCTGTTTGTCGCAGCTCAAAGTATTTAAAATGGTTAGATGGGGGGCAAATTGGACTATATTATACTCAAAGGACATTCTCTTATCTCTAGTAGAACCAGAGTTACGAGACTCTAAATTTGGGTGTGACGCTATTTCTATGGCATGTTTTTGAATATTTCGCTTAATTTCTCGGCCCCTGTTTGACGCAACCCCAATTCTTTGGTAAAGTAGGATGGGGGACAAATTGGACTATAACATATTCAAAGGACATCCGCGTATCTCTAGTAGAAACAGAGTTACGAGCCTGCAAAGTATAGTCTAAAGCATTTCCTATGGAGGGGTTTGTTTCTTTACGTTTTGCTTAAGTACTCGGCCCCTGTTTGTCGCAGCCCAAAGTATTTAGTATGGTTAGATGGGGGGCAAATTGGACTATATTATACTCAAAGAACATCCTCTTATCTCTAGTAGAACCAGAGTTACGAGACTCTAAATTTGGGTGTGACGCTATTTCTATGGCATGTTTTTGAATATTTCGCTTAATTTCTCGGCCCCTGTTTGACGCAACCCGAAACCTTTGGTATAGTAGGATGGGGGACAAATTGGACTATAACATACTCAAAGGACATCCCCGTATCTCTAGTAGAAACAGAGTTACGA